>NC_054742.1:1271864-1571864 GCF_018143015.1 Lytechinus variegatus
GAACAAGCATAACACTGAAAATTTCATCTAAATCGGATGTAAAATAAGAAAGTTTTAAATTTTCGCTCGATTTCATAAAATAGTTGATATGCACACCCTGGTCGGTATGCAAATGAATTGACGACGTCATCCACATCCACTCACTATTTCTTTTGTACTTTATTTTATAAAATTTGAAAATATTCTGATTTTCTCCTCATTGTCAAGTAAAACAATGATTAATTCCTCCCTGAATATGTGGAATTAGCATTGTTTAATATTATATGGAGCATTCAAGTTGGCCCTTATTGTCAAATCTGTAAAAATGAAATAATGTATAATTAAAATTTTAAAAAATAAATAACAAAGAAATAGTGAGTGAGGAGGGACATCATTGAATGTCTCATTTGCATGTCACTGAGTTGAGCATATAACTGTTCTGTGAAAAATAAGCGAAACTTTAAAATGTCATAATTTTCTTATTTTACTTCTTTGATCAAATTTTCAGCGTTATGCTAATTTGATTTTTCTCTATTTATTCAAATCAACATTTTCTGGTGTGGACTTGACCTTAATGTAAACAGAACGACCATATTTTTCTTTGCTCATATCATGGAGATATCTCCATGTTCATAATTATCATGCACTCGTGTACAATGTTTTATTGATAATGGTACCGCTATCAATCAGGGATGAAACTTTTCAGACATAGTTAGAATTATACTGTTTCCTTTTTTTGTGCAGTGGAGGTCAGATAGTCATTACTTAGTGAAAAGATTTGTTGGTCTGAAATAAAACTACTTGGGCGATGTAAACGTGACCTCTGTGATGGTATACCCTTTCATCACGCAGTCCTTTCAGTATCCTGGAGGCTGGATTATGCACAGCAACAAGTGGTATATACCAAGTAGGAGTCCATCTCAAACCAGTACGATCCATGCTCAAACTCAGAGTAAAGATTTTCTTGCAAGATATGTATCGGGCGGTACTTTGCGGATGAATATGTCTCGCTTATTCACTATTACTCAAGTTGATGTACATGTGTTCTTTTTTTTCCTTTAACAGGTGGGAATGAAGACGGAAAGTGATTGAGGATTTTGTCAACTTTCATCCTGATCCCGAATGATCCACATCAATGGGTAAGCGAATGATGCATTGGGGATGCATATGATATTTGAATGACCTATATACCTGGGCCTTTATCACTTTTCAAGTGACAATTTGATAGGGATATTGTAGAGTTACATGGCCCATACCTCTCGTTCGATACCCTGCACTTTCTCTTGTTTTCTTATCCTCATTACAGCTTGAAAAGAAATTTAGAATATGTCGAAGATGTATGTTACACCATACTCTATATGCACCTACTTTACCACGGAGCTATTTTACTTTGCCAAAAACTACACGTATTTCCGAGGAAGCAATCTCTTTGACAAAGGTCAAGGGCGGATACTGACCTAAGTGACCTCAACATGGGTGGGGAAATGACCTCGACATATTTGTATAATATTAAGCAGATGCCTGGGGCTATGTGAGGGAACAAACCCCCAGTATGGAATCACGAGAAGCGGACAATGAAACATGGAGCTAACATCATCCAAGCAATTCGGGGGTGTTTTCAATGTGAAAAATCATTTGACTAGTACATGTATACCGCATTCTGTACTCTACGATTTACCTATCTACTACTCAAGCCTCGGCCCATCATAATTATCTTTACGTATTTTTTGTAGTTATTATTATTTCTGCATTGTTTGACCTTTGCGATGTTTGCGCATTAGCATTATTTAGAAAACTTTGGTAGATTTGGGCATAATAATCGGGGATTTTTCGCTTCCAAGACGCACGACGGATTCAAGAAAGAGAAATATAAATGCCCTTCATGATAATGAACAACCAACAAGTCTTAATATGTCGAAAATTGGTGAATCAAAACGGCAGTTACGTCCTGGACTCCGGGCAAACGACAAAATTATTATTTATTCTGACAAAGACCTTCCAGTTTTTGTCGGTCATTTTCAATAATTGTACTGTGTTGTTGAATCCGTTGTGCGTCGTGGTTCAAACTAAAACTCACTCATACATATAAAAAGTCTGAAACCATTTCATATAAAAGTAAACTAGGAAAGAGGACACTCTTAAAATGTTGGGCATGCAGGTTAAAGAATGTATCCAACTCTGGGTAGTTTCCAACCAATTCTGTGTAGTTTTCACTCAGCGATAAAGTTTTAACCAATTGTTGTGTGGACAGTATGGTGCCCAACATTTTTTAAGTCTGTAGAATCTAAAAAGAAACTGAAAATTGGCTAAAATCATCTTAGCCTTGATAGATGGTATAACCTTAATAATTTTGCAGCTTTCATTGTCTTTTTTAATCAATGTAATCGATGTAATGATGTTATCAAGCTCATTAAAGGGATGGTCCGGGCTGAAAATTATTTATATCGAAATAAATAGAGAAAAATTCACAGAGAAAAATGCTGAAAATTTCATTAAAATTGGATAACAAATAACGAAGTTATTGAATTTCAAAGTTAATCAATTTGGTGAAAACAGTTATATACACATCGTCATGATTATTCATTAGGTGTGGTGATGATGTCACATCCCCACTTTCTTCTTTATGTTATTACATGAAATCATAAATGTTTCATTTTTCATACATGTGTAAATGATGTTATTTAATGATATAAGTTGCGGCAATAAAAAATGATTAATGCACTTTATCAGTTGTCAATCCAATTGTTTTAGTTCTTGGTATAAACATTTTGAATAAACCTAATTTCATATAAAGTACAAAAGAACAAGTTGGGATATGACATCATCAGCCCACCTAATGAATATTCATAAAGACATGCCTAGAACTGTTTCACCGGAATAATGCAAATCTTTGAAATTCAATTACTTCGTTATTATCCGATTTTGATGAAATGTTTAGCATTTTCCTTTGTGAATTTTACTCTTTTTATTGAGATATAAATATATCCAGCCTTGACCATCCCTTTAGAAAAAAAAGTAATAGGTCAACAATTATTTTACATGAAATAGGCTAATCCTGATTTATTTCACTCATGATATAATAGGTTAAACCATCCTTATCTCGATCCCAACATTTTAAATGGAGATATTCTTTCCTGAACATGATGAAAACACAGTGGAACGTAATTAAACACTTGCCATGAACAGTCATGCACAAATCTAGACAGTATTTGGGAATGCCCATGCTCGAAAAAAATCCGAACTTTCGTGACCTCAGCTTACTCTCATGGTGATTTATGGAGAAATGAATTGCATCCATTTTGGACTAGCAAATAGTGAAAGCACTTTTTTTGGTGTGCATGATGAACTATTACACGATTCTTTATATTCCCCAGGGGCGGAAATCTCTCCCAAAAGGCAGGGGGGACAAGGGACTGGAAAATTTGACAAGCAAAAAAAAAGTTATCACCAAAAATTTTAGGTCATTTCGACCCCCCCCCCAAAAAAAAAGGAAAAAAAGGTTATCATCCCAAAAGTAAGGTCATCTCGTCCGAATTTTTGAATGATGTATTTCTTATCATCATAAAAGACCAAAACTAGTAGGGGACATTTGATATTGTGCCACCCCCTACTATTTTGAGTAGGGGAGACACGTCCCCATGTCCCCCTGTGATTTCCGCCTATGATAATTCCTGTTTTTAGGGTTTTTTATTTGCTATATTTTGTTATCAGAGTTAACGTTTTAAATTATCCTTTATCTTTGTCACCTATTGACGTAAAATGCCTTGAAGAAAAACCATAGGTATACTACTTTCACATCCCTCCGTGATCCTAGCACTTGTCGCTATAACAACCTCCACATCTTCACAAGTGGTTTTTGCCTTGGATAGTGACATGGCCTTCTAATATCACAGTGATTGCATTGGCCAATATTTTGGAGATCCGCAGACAATCAATATAATATGCTTTACCAAAGAGATGTATAGGCCTACATCAGTTATCATTTTGGGGAAATACTGGAAATTCGATCATCTACACCTTGATAGTACCATGGACCAAGGTCCATGATACGCTAATTCATCGGGTGGTTATTCTTGATCCAGGCGCTGAGATAGAGATGCTTGCAGCTGCCGTGCAGATTCATAGAATTCGGCATTGCACTCATCTCGGTCTGAACGACTGGATCGCACTCTACGCAAACATTCCTGCTTTGGGCCACCTTTTGACCCTGGATTATCGTCTCTCTTCTCTTCGTATGACAGTCGTAAACCAGGCTAGCTGAGTGTTGCTTAGCAGTGAACATGACACGAGAAAAACAGAACGCCTAAATTTCGGCGAATGTTGCTTGCACTTGAAAATGAAATGGAAAGAAAAAAATATATTTTTATCAGTTGATAAATCAATAAAAATGTTATCAATTTTATAAATCAAATTTTGTAATGAAGTTTGATCAGAAGTATAAACGAAGGGAGATTTAAGTCTTCCTCCAAGTATAGCTCTCAATCACAGAGTGAACGTCTTGTCATACTTTTTATTCCGGTATTCGCAGCCTTGATTTATACATTTGTAAAGACCTATATATATATATATATATATATGTATATATATATATATTTATATAGATAGATAGATATATATATGTATATATTAGGCTCCCTCCAAAAGGCAATAGAGATAATATATTTATTATTGTATGTATAATTAGATTTGCTTGATCACTTGGGGGAAATTGGCAAGACATTTCTTCATTCAGTTTCTTGTAGGCCTAATTGGAAGTTAAAATGTCGGTGCAAAAAAGTAGCTGATGTATACGCCTCCATGTACCGTATGTCATGATTAATCCCGGTGATTAATTTGCTAACATTAGTCCAACGCATATCCTGTGTAGTTATACATGTGGCAATGATTATGTAATATACCTACAAATCTGCCTAGTGCGTTTATGCTATATGGAGTATGGTAGTAAAGGATTAGTTATACGAGGGCATCATGGGAACAGATTCCATTGTTATAGCACTATTTTGCTTATAATTATCGATGATGATTTTGCCATGATTTGTAGTTTCTATGAGCTAGAACAGGTTATTAAACTTTAAAGATACATTCAATTTATTCAATTGCATTTGCTAAGAAGCCGCCCTCGGTCTATGATGTGCCCATTGCTACCGGCCTGCTGTATATCCTGGCGCGAACTCCCCGATTCCTCTCATACTTTCCTATACAACGCTTCATTCACTTTGTATTTTGAATAGTTTTTCGAACAGCTTTTAGTATGAAAAGTTTACCCTGAATGGAGGGAAAGCAAGATCCCATGCAGAGGAGTGAAAGCACAATCCTCGAAAAAGGGCTTCTCCACTGGTGAAAGAATTTATCCCAGGTGCCATTGTGATGAATACAGCTTTTATTTCGCGGGGTTTTGTTCGGAACTGGTCAGCTGTGATGGAATGTAGGACTTGGGCCATTGAACCTTCGCTTGGACGAGTCGATTCGCTTTAAAGGGGTCGTCATCTTATGGAGTTAACAAGTTTGAAAGCATAATCGCCTTTATTTTGCGATGTTACCAATCGATATACCAAAGAAAAATATGAAAACAAAAGTAAAAGGTACAAGATGACGTTTCTTTTCATCATTATCATCTGCAGCAATCGCGGTAGTTATCTCACGAGTCATTCTCCCCTATCGATAGCTTGCTCCGATTCCATTCAAGTCATTGTGAAGATTTGCCCGAGCAATCGAGCTTGGAGCCTAGTGTGTTGGCTGACTTTGAAGATGTACATTCACGTATGTGTGAGTTTGTGTGTCTTATGGACTTCATCTTATTCGTGTTGGAGGCCTCTGGAGTTGGACCACATTTATAACCAAAATTGTCGCAAGAAGTATTTCGTTTTGTTGGCTGCAAAGAATGGACGAATTAGTCGGCCGCAATATCATTTATTCCGTAATGAAAAAACATTCAGACTGGATTTCAACTAGCATCGTTAGCGCAATAGTGGCTATTTCGCATTTACGATTGTAAATGCAACCGTACCAACCACATAAACCACCCAACGTTTCCTCCTCCGGTTCAACTTGCTCATTCAACCCACATGCTGTGATTTCCTGTTGAACCTACACCAATCAGAGCGACATGTCACTACTAGGCATGCTTGGTAGTGGTAGTACCAGTAGGTCCATAGGTATACACCTGAGAGGTATACCAAGGAGTTACCAGCACTGGGTATACACGCTGGTGGAGGGAATGCCATGGGATTTGGACCAGCATAGTTTCTTCCAACATGTCCAAGCACATGGGTGAGTATTTATGGTTTTGTATTCGTTATTTAGTTAAACTAAGAAAACCCGTTAAAGCCTTGTATTCGCTATCCTGTCAAGTTATTGTCCATTCCATTTGGAAAAATTAGGTCCTCATAATACCTGAATACAGAGTATATATTTACTGTCGTGAACGACGTATTGTCATGTGAGAACAGTGAGGTTGTGTAATGAATGTGTATATTCTCTCTTGATGGTTCTCCGCCTTGAAACATTGAACGCAAGATCTAAAAAATAATCCTTATATAAGTTGTATCTTTCTTTGTACCGGGTAAATTGATTATAAAAGGGGAAGAAGGAATTCTTGTGAACGGAAAACATGAATGATGTTGGACGTTGGCTTTATTATCATTTAAAAAAGAGCCCCATTCAAAATCATAAGCTATAAACAACATAAAAATATGAGTTATGACACGCATGTGTCTGTTGAGTTTCACAAAACGTGTAATACTAATAGCTGAGCTCTGTCTCTGAGAACTTTAAGTTTCATTTTACAGAGAGCAACGTCAATCAAGATGAACCCGGGTTAAATGAAATAAGATAAAACCATGAATATCTGACACTTAACCCTTTCTAGTATCATGGACCTATCACAAATAGGTCGTAATAGGTCCATGCTAGTATGAAGACTAGACGCCAAACTCTAGCCAGCCACACAGTACACATGGTGCATAGTAAATCGTACTTCAGACTCGACATGATGTGCAATGCGAATTGCGAAAGCCAATGGTATATATGCCTGCATAGTGCATACTACTGTCACCCACGTGGGATGACGGCTCGAATGTGCTTAAGTGTATCATAATTCATATGCATTGAGATACCAACACTCGTCCTAGCACTAAACCTGTGTGAAGTAAAATAGTAGATTCAGGGAAACCCCGACCATGCCGACAGGTCCATGGCTTTTCGTGACCACCCTGTCGATTGCGAATAACGAGGTACTATTCAGCTTTTACTTCCGGTCGAAAAGCTGATGTCTTGCCAGTAATTAGATAAGGGATTATGTTCTTGTGCTCTCCGGTAGGTCCATGACGGACGTATTGGCGCCACTTCTGATTGGAATTTGAAGGCTGTTAAATGAAGTATAAGGCCCCAGATTCTGAAGGCAGAGCTTGGGCCCTTTTCGAAATGAAAGAACTAGTTTGACACTATGGCAATTACCATGGAGACAGAGCTCTCTAAAAAAGACACTAAATCACAATTAACGTTTCCATAAATGGTAAAATTTATCATAGTATTTTTTTTCGAACGAGCACCTTGTGTATTCACCTTTTCAGTTTACACAGGTATGAATTTAAACTGGGGAATCGAATCCATCCATGCGTGGCGCTGGGAGTAATTGGAATTAAGGGGGGGGGGGGTTACGGACCAGCCGACCTGTTATATTTATCAACGTTTGCAGCTACTAGTAATAAGGAGTTTGCGGTTTTATAAGTGCCATCATGAATTTCTTCACTGGAAACAATTGGCAGTAAAACTTCAAAAAATATTTTTTACTCATGTGTTCTGGAACAGATGCCAAAGCTCTCATGACCTTGTCATTTTTTAATTTGCCATAAAAATCGTAAAACGAGAATCACAGATGTGTTGAGAACTTCAGTTGATTTTGCTCTTGCCCCCCCCCACCCCCTCTTCAATTATGTAAGCGACTCTTATGTGTCTAATTTCAATTTTTCCAAACCAGATAATGCCTAAATGATTTACGTCACGTTCAGTCTCATTTAAACAGATTCTTTTTGGTCACGCAAACATTTTGAAATTGTGTGACATCCAGGCCCGCACTGAACTTGTTATACTTTTAATTATGCATCAAGTGTTTACGACCGGGAGATCTACAGGACTACCTACCCTCCCGTATACAGATGATGATGGTTTAGTAAAGGAGACTGAACGTGACGTAAATCATTTTGTCTTTTATGTCTATTTTGGGTGAGAAAATCACTTTTTATTATTGATTTGGGTTGGGGCCGGGTTTTGGTAAGTTCTTGTTGATGATCATAGATTGCATGATTTGCATGGAGAGTGGGGTAATCAGTCGAAGGGCCGATTCATTGACGCTGCGATGGAATCAAAATTTGCAGAATTGAGAGGCTCATCTCTGACCAGCCTTTGTTGCATACAGTAGGGGAAGGCGGGGTAAGTTGTGACAGTTTTTGCTTTTTGCATGTTAGAATTGATATGATTAATAATCTTGTCGAAATAAGTACCTTGCCTTGAAATTTAATTCTTCTGAAATATTTTCCACCTATATATAACTTTCTATCCCCACACTGAAAGTCATCGTGACCTTTGAAAAAAACGATGTCAAATGGCTCAACTTGCCCCATATATGGGGTAAGTTTGAGCCACCTTCTGGGGTAAGTTGAGCCACAAAAACTATGTACAAAATGTATGAGGGGAGAACCAGCATGTCAATTTTTGTTTAAAGTTTTTTCACTTGTTAATTCTCTATAAATACTAACATCCTTTAAAAGGAAAAGAGCAGTCATGTAAATTTGCTCCTTTCAGCAAGCATTTCAATCGATTTTTATGGTTTGTTTGTTTTTTAAGATACATTACCATAGGAATTACCATGGCTCAACTTGCCCCATGCTGTTTGGCTCAACTTACCCCAGTCCGAACTTAGTGCGATAATTTTGTATCCACACATTTATTATGCATCCATCATATAAAAGACTATGACAAGAATGAAGATCCATACCTGGACTAATAATGTTGTTTTCATGTCTTTATTATATCTAAAGACCTGTGTATTTATAAAGCACTTATTTATTTCACACTCTTTTTTACTTTTTTGGCTGAAATTCATATTTTTCCCTCTAAAAAACTACTTTTTGTTTCAAAGTTGAAAACAATGTGGTGGGGTTAGGGGTTATGCTATGGGTCATCAATACATGACACACCACAATGTCTGACTCAATCATTATTGGCCTGGGGCTGGTGGCTCAACTTGCCCCTATGCTCAACTTACCCCGCCTTCCCCTACTCTTAATTGATTATGATTCTTCCTAGGATTGGCTGGAAGCACACAATCATGACAATTGGTAATGGGGTATTTAAGCTCCCGCGTTCGACAATAATTATCCCAACTGCCCATTCATCCCAGGATTATGTAGATCCTCACTTCGACTCCAGAGGACGCAGAAATCAAACAATACACCTTTGAAATTTGAAATACCCAGTCTTGATGGTGAATAGGAAACTCATGTTCCAAATTTCCCGTGTATGTTTCAGTACTACTACTAAGTAGCTGAAGCTCCCTGGTGCATTGTAGGGTCTATGCAATCGGAATGGATATAGGGCCTATCCTATGTACTTCTTGTACTCCGATTGACGGGTAATTCCCCTACTATTTTCATGTAGAAGAAAGAACTAAAATTCAGGTATATTTTTAAAATGTTAAAGGCGTAGGTTGAAAAAAATATTTAATCAGAAAAAGTGAGATCAAATGACAGCTTTGTATTATTTCGGTATACATGTATGTATCGTATGACTTCATGAATATGCTGTTAGCAAGGTGATGTCACAATCTCACTTAATATTTTGTATTTTATTGTATTGAAAAACTCGTGTGATAAAAAATGGGCATTACACGAAATGAATATTCATGACTGTCCCTCCTACAATCCTGTAACTCCAACCAGGGGCCGTTTCATAAAGCTGCTCGTAAGTTCAAGAGCGACTTAAGGAACGACTGGTGAATCTTTCTTACGCGCTAAGTAATCACTAATGGACATCAACATTAATGGTGAATATTTATTAACCATATATATATTAACCATATATAAGAAAGGGTCACCATTCTTACTCACGAACAGCTTTATGAATCACCCGCCAGGAGAGGTAACTACCACATGAATATACATTTCTCTGTTTCACATATAAGTAAGCTCAAGTTACTAAGTGTTTTTTATACCTTCTCAATGAACGACAAGCTCCGTATACTTGCCTGAACTTTATGGCGCCCATCACACGGACTTTGATCCTAAATACTGGTCTGATACCTGCCCTACTTGTCAGGGTCGAATGGAGTTGATGGGCCATGGTGCACAAGTCTATCACCGAGGAGATTTGTATTCCATCGACGAATAACGAACTTTTTCCATGTTCATACCCAACATTGTACCTCACCCCACCCCACCCCAACAACATTTTTACTTACTGAGAGGGTAGTCTCTACTAACATCTCTGGCAAGTCAGTTGCCACCTTTCATCCAGGCGAATATACCCGATCGCAAGTATTTTACCACCTTGATACATGTAATTACTGTTATTTGTTGCTATACATATAACTGTATGTTTGAAAAGAGGAAGATAAAAATATAGACCCAGTTGATGGAAAACGATTATGTTCCCCATGTTAACGTTCATTATTTTTCATTCAAACCACCTATCATTTAGGTGGTAGTAATAATAAATGTTAAAACTGCCGTTTTCGACTCGCAGTACGGCCCGGGCGTATGGCCGCCGTAGAGCAAATGTGACTGAGGTTTTACTAGTTTAATAACAACTTCATCTGTTTCAAAAATTAAACATTTGTTTCCGTTCAATTAAGTCCCAGAATGTACTGTTATCTTCAGTCAATGGGTTATTCCAGTTTCAGTTTTCAAATACGATAGAAACCTTCCCAGTCCATGATACTTCCAAATTGAAAACAAATGATATTATTTTCTTGTAGGAATTAAGTACAGGAGCAGGTCAAGTAGTATATGCCTACTGATGTGAATTTGTGCTTTATTATTAGCGTGCTTTGAATGGTAAAGTTTATCCCACCGAAGGGGGTTATTTTAGGCTGTATGCTGCTGGGAAAATGTGAATGCCTACGATCGATTTCTTTTTCTTTCTTTCAGTATCAAACGATATTTTCCCTTTTTATTAGCCAACTACACTCAGTGAAATTATTGATTGCATGCCCTATGTAACTGTCCTCTTTAATTTACTACTTAAATGCATCAGGCTTTGTTGAATGCTCACCAGTTACCATCTTATGTAGTTTTGATGTAATGCGAAGTAATGGTAATTTTTTGTTGGGAGTGGAATAGCCTGGTCTCTATTGCAACGAACCCAAGATGCCTTTAGGCTGCACTCTGACCTCCACAGTTTCGGAAGTATTACCCATAGTGCTTTGCACCGTGGGAACTGGGAGAAGTACCGAATTTGTGTGCCTCCAACTGTCGCGAGCTTCTTCCATGATGATACTTCATTAACATGTTGCTTCTGCCGGAAATGAAATTATTTTAAATAGCATAAACAGAGCCTTTATGCCAAGTTATGACTGCCTTGGTCAGTCAAAATACACACTTGTAAATATGAAAATGATACTCCTAAGGTTCGCTAAGAGGGACATGAAGGAGAATTGCGGAGTAAATGAATACATGTATGCATTGTTTCTCAACAGTTACATGTATGCTTTTGCATTTATTATAGGTGACCAGGGGAAAGCCAGCTGTAGATTCGGGTTGACCTGTCACCCCCTGGAGACAGATGACAAGTTATGGGCCGGACGTTTCCAAGGCAACGCCCACTATGGTATGCGGAAACCTCATCGACATCCATTTTCCCCTGTCTGTGTTTAGACTCCCATTGACAGCCGCTTGTGCTTATTTTCACTTGCTTTGGATCTTGGCTGCAAGGGAGAAACTCCAAATATCACCTCGGTGAAACAAAAACTCTCATGACTTGCGAGTCCTAATTGTGGTGTCTTACCAAACTAATCACTTATGGCAATAGATGGGCTCAATTTTGCACGTAGGTTTTAGTGGAATGATGTGATTTTGTTTGCAATGGTAGGGATGGTAGTTGGTATCATAATCACCAGATGAAAGAACAATTTCACCCAGGTTGACCTCTCCGTGTTTGAGGTCAGTATAAGAAGGTCATCTCCATGGTATTTGATGGTCAAGTCGGACCGAGCGCAATGTTGTTCCTTTTTAGAGGCATATCGAATATTGCACTCGTCCCGGCCTGCTCATCAACACCAAAATCATCGGTTTGATAATTAAGTTAATTCTAAATCTGTTTCTTGATTTGATCATATAGACCTATAGGTCCATGATTTGATAGGGTATCGTCTCGGGTTGTGGTAGTCCTCAATGGATTGGCAGTGGTGGGGATATCAATATCTAAATCAAAGAATTCACAGAACAGAATGCTGACAATTTCATCAAAATCGAATTGCATTATTCCGGTGAAACAGTTCTAGGCATTTCTTCAAGAATATTCATTAGGTTGGCTGATGTCACATCCCCACTTCCCTTACATGAAACTGTAATGATTTCATGTTAGTACATGAAGTCATGACTGTTTCATTTTTCTTGCAAGAAATTGTTTTAGTTCTTGGTGGAAAATTTTATAAACCTTATTTCATATAATGAAATACAAAAGAACAAGTGGGAATATGACATCAGCCCACCTAATGAATATTCATAAAGACATTCCTACATGTAGAACTGTTTCATCGGAATAATGCAAATTTTTAAAAACAATTTGTCTCTTAGTTGTTTGTTATCCAAATTGATCACACATTTTCAGCAATTTGTTCTGAATTTTACTATATTTTAGATATACCTCCGGCCTGGACCATCCCTTGAACAATAATATGTGGCAAGTTTCATTTTCCAAATAGGCCTATGTTCATTATGGAAATTTCTTTAATCCAATTACCCCTGAGTTCTGAGTAGTATTAAATGGTTGGTTTCGTTAAAGGGGTTTGTGATTGCACTGGAGGTAAATCATAAATGTACTCCTTGCCTATCAAACGTAACCTTTGATATATTGATTCTTCAAAAATTCACTCTGTGGTGAATATATTAAAGCTTGCCAGATAGTGTGTGACCATATGCATAGGTGATATGAGTCACTATTTCTAATGATCATCAGTACATTCTTTGAAGGCTTCTGTACGCCTGCTGTGGTTTAGATGTTTACCGTCCCTTATCTTATCATTAAATATCCTGATAATGATGTGCATACCAACTATTCTTTGGCGTTACAATGTAAACATTTCTGCGTTTATTGCTCGCCATTTACAGCCCTTCATCTACCTCAATCTCCTTGTACATTGCGCGTTCTGTAATTTTTTCACGGTAAAATTGAAAATAGAAAGGGTCGTTGTTTCTCAAGGTTCGTTTTACGTTTTGTAAAATTAATGTGGAATAAAAGGGCTCTTATAATATACGAACACCGTTGATAACGATGGTATTAAGTACAATGTACTACATTTACTAGACAACTGGCAGCCGTCTGAGGAGGTTTTTTTTTTTTACATTTTTTTTATTTCTCGTACACATTGGTGAGTGGAGCCAAAGTTAAGCAATATTTTGTGAAAACAGTCGTCATGAATATTCAGTAGATGGGCTGATGATGTCACATCTCCACTTGTTCTTTTGTATTTTATTATATGAAATTAGGTTTTTCAAATTCCTTCCAAGAACTAGAAAAATTGGATTGACAACTGATTTAGTGCATTAGATATTTATTGCTACAACTTATTTCATTATAAGGGAGACATATTATTCACACAAGTTTGAAATAATGATTTTATGTAATAACTAAGAAAACGGAAAGTGGGGATATGACATCAGCCCACCTAATGAATAGTCAGGACGACTCACTCTTTTCACAAAATATCGCTAAACTTCAAAGTTCATTAACTTTACTATTTGTTATCCAATTGTGATAAGATTTTCGGCATTTTGCCGAGTGAATTCTACTTTAGGCCTATGTATTAAGATATAAATATTTTCAGCCCGGACCATCCATTTAATACACTGTCCCACATAGGCCTGTTAGAATTTTCGGTTTTCAGCTAAGATTTCATGATTACCAAAAGGCAAGTTGATTTCAATGTACCAGATCTAGATCTATGATAATATGGTGGTAATTAACCTTGATTTTAAAGACTCTCTTGAAATGATAGCTGCAACTACTCTCTTTACCTTTAACGAGAGTGCTGTCGGACAATACAATATTGTATATAACCCAGGTAGTATGTTTTTTGTCCTCTTGAAATAAAAATGTATGAATTGAAACTCTTAAAAATGTAATTTAAGCAATTTTATGTATTAGAGTTGTAGAGCAGTCCTTGCCTTTACAGTTATTTGATTACCATTATTTACAAGTTTTAAAAATTCATAACTTGTTCGTCCGATATTTTTCAAACTTTCACCTATCAACTTGTCTTTTTATTCTGTTAGTCTAAAAACCGTTATATTTTGGTTTGATCCCATTTTAAAGAGAAAACACTGGTTTCATGAGAAAGTCTGTAAAACAAGGCTTAATTGTCAGTATATCATCGAGGATCTAGATCTGGTACAGTTACATAAACTGAACTTTGTGAAAACTTGAAATTTACGCTGAAAAAGTTCAGACTTGAAGATCCCCAACACAGATAAGCGCTCGTGGGACAGTGTATAGGCCTAATTATTGCTTTGAATGTCGGGCCCGACGCTCTACCCGAATCCTGTACTTATTTGCTGATTTCTCAGCAATTACACAATTTCTTCCAGGGGTCGATTGCACGAAAGGGTCTTTGGAAGAACCGTCTTTCGTGTCGCCCATTTATTATGATGCGCCATGTGAAACGCATTTTAAATAAATTACCTGCAAACATATTTATTCATCCGTTAAAGTAAACAAAATCTTTGTTTATAAAATGATATGACACATCACGAAATTGTTTACCAATTGATTTAAATGCTAGTTTACAAATTTTATTTGTTTATCATACATTTCAGAAATATCCCGCATACAGCGCGTCATAAAAAATGGGCGACACGAAAGACGACGATCCTTGGTCCTGGAAGACCCTTTAATGCAATCGGCCCCTGAATCCTTTGGCACATACGTTTTATTTAAATACAAACAGACACTTTGATGGTCATTTCATTGGATTCTGTACGAACTCATTTTGATATCTTACAAAAACTAGCATTTACCTTTAAAGGAAATGTGTACAGAAATTATTTTAACAATTCAAGCAAAGGTGTAATTTGATGTCTTGGAATGGACAGAGGTCCAGTCACATGCCTACATGTATGATCAATCTCGCAAAATAGCTCCTTTTGTACTCGAGAGAAGGTGCTTGTATTCCCAATAGTGATACATTTCGACTCGTCTCCTTTTCTCTCATCTGCGGTTTGAATTCCAGATGTAACACAATGGGTATGGCCACCGTCTTATTCATGGTGGCCATCAGAGCGGCTTAAAATGTGAACAATGTAAAGCTTTAACCTAGGAAGTCTTTTATATGGAGGGTGTATGAATGGTGGTTCATGAGGCCTTCAAGGTATTTGTTTCTGTAGGATCAATCTGATCACTGAACAAGTATTGTGGATACTTAACCAAGTGTGATAGGCCCTTGTAGAGAGTACCAAGTTAAAATGCGGAGGGCTGGCGGCATTGCATTTGCTTCGGTGATCATCACTCCATTGGAAATAACAGAAGATTGGAAGTTAGTAGGCGGTGAGAATTGGAAGAGTTGTAAGGTTCGTCGAGCCCAGAAAAGGATTATGTTCAGAGCACAATCTTCTCTAATCGTTCCTCCATCACAAGAGGGCAGCAAGCTGGTCGTGAGGAGTTGCAATTTGTCCTAATGAACTCATATTGCACTCGTCCCGGCCTGCTTGCCTGCCCGTCTTTGCTCTCAGAGACTCAGGATCAATGGTTCACAACAGAGGAGGTTGTTCGTCTTCACGCGTTATCATCCAGTAGAATGTTCATCGTTTCATATATAAAATCATAGTATGTAAGGTAAAGGTATTACTCGAGTGTTATCCTTCAAGAAAGACTAAGACGCCTTTTCAGTAGATGGAGTTGGGTCTTTCAAGCCAAAGAAGAGCTCTTTCTCAATCGAATTCACTCTTGTAGGTCGTGACTTGTGCCCAATATTTTATTTAATCTTGCATGAAATATTGCACTTGTCCCGGCCTACTGGATGGGTTCAAATCTTCGATTTCTATACATGGCATGCGAACGTAGACGACAAGCAAGCCACAGAACCACACTTAACATCAAAGGGTTTTCCTCAAATGAAAGTTTGTATTTATATTGTATCTCCTGTTGGCTGCCGTGAGAGATACTAAATTCAAAGAGATAAGAGAAATATTCAAGTGGCCCAAGACTGATGGTATTGACACAACTACGTCCCAATAGATAAAAATGGCTTAATTTGCATCTCAAAATATGCATTATTTTCTCAGCAATGTAAAAACAAAATGCCACAAAAATGGAAAAGAAAACGGAATCGGATATATCAAGATAGGCATATAAATAAAGAAATGTGAGCAATTCTAACAAAAAGATGAACATTTTGATAAGCAAACAAGTTTTTTCCCTCCGTCAAAATTGTCCTGTCAAATGTGGTCTAGTTTTAAATCATCAATTCATAATCCGATTTCTTTCAAAGGAAAATTTATTTTCGTTTATAAAAAGAGAGAATTCGTATGATTTTGAGGAAGTGGAAACATGTTAATTGATTTGTCTTACACGGACCTTTTTTGTTTTTCTTTTCAGCCAGAATTAAGTAGTTACTAGTCTGTCAACCGAGTGTAGCTCCTCGCATTTAGTACCGGGATAAAGGGTGGGGGTGATGGTAGACTTCTTGCTCTTAACGAACTATCAAGTGTATGTAATTCTTTCATATTTTTGGTAACCATTTCTAATCCGAAATTGTTCACACCATCTTGGAATGGACAGAAGTCACAGAGCAAACATCGTCGCCAACATCATTGACCAAACCGTGCTGGTCAGGACGCCTGCAGTGCTGTGGCTTGTTCGTCTTATGACGCGCAATACAAAAGCTTTCTTAGTATTGCACTCGTCCCGGCCAGTAGGGTATCTGGTAGAAAATCATCGAAGACATTGTGAAAATGGTGTTTAAATATAGCCCAAGTATCAGCAAACGGTGTTCTTCAAGTCGAACTGGAACGATCTGCAATGATGAAACCATTTTACGTAAGTATGACTGGGAGCCCCCCCCCCCCCCCCCGTAACGAAAAAAGCTTTTACCGACCGGGAAAATTAGGTCACTTTCCTTCAAATCTCCCGATCCTCTAGGTTTTTTTTTGCGAAGTCCGGGTACGTGGTTTCAGAGTTGGGTGAAAATTTTTACATGCATGTCCATCAAAAATTGCTCAAAAACGTGAATTCATGTACAATTTTTATACAAATTGTTTTCAACAAAAAATCAAATGATCAAATAATTTTGCTAGTACAGTATACTCATGCAGATTTATAAATTTATGGTATTTATAATACAACAGTTCCACCAACTTGTAGAGTGCGTGGCAGGTGACGTGCATGCCGAATTTTGTCGCGGTCGACGGCCGAGGTCATAGGGGGAGGGGCGTCCGAGAACTTTTTTTTCACAAATTTGAATATCTGTTTCTTTTAAACAAAGACATACGCGTATTCTGAGAGTGGGGCGCTCGGGGCCCGGGTAGACGGAAAGGGGAAAGAAGAGAAAAGGATGGGGAAGAAAGAGGGAAACCATTTGATGACCTGGGGCGCGAAATTTATGTTCGACGGGGGGGGGGGGGAATTCATGTTCGATCTTTAGGGCGCCAATTTGATATTCGACTGGAGGGCTTCAAATTTACCTTGTACTCAGGTGGGTGTGCCGAATTGATGTTCGACATGGAGGGCGCCAAATTTGACCTCAGTTGAGGGCACGAAATTGACCATAAACTGAGGGGTGTCGACATTGATGTTCGACCTGGGGCCTGTTGCATAAAACTTTTTACCTGAGAAAACTCTGGTAAAAACTGAAAACTGAGGTTAATCTGGTTTCTGCCATTGACTAACACAGGGCAAAAACTCCGTTGAAAATAACCTGAGTTTTCTCATGTAAAAAGTTTTATGCAACGGGCCCCTGGAGGGTGCCAAATTCATGTTTTTTTTTACCAGGGGGCCTTCTATTCATGTTTCATATGGGGGCGCTACTCGCTGAACTAATAATTTTTAAAAAATGTCAAGAATGTGGGGCTGAGTATCCCGTTTTTAAGTCAGTATGCACAAATTCTGCTGCTTGGAATTCGAGTTTTCATTATGTTGTAGCGAGATACACATCCTGTTCATGGTTGCAACAAAGTGCTGCATGCAAAAAAAGACAATGTCAGCTCGCGCTATGCGCGCGCGATTTGTGGAATGCTTATGGGCCAATCCTTTTAATGAATTTAACCCTATCTAGGCCGGGGTATTTTGGGAGTTCATTTGGCGGGGGGGATCTTGGCCGTCGACCGCGCGATCGCGCCGAAAATTCGCACGCGGGTTGCCTGGGACATAATCTACAAGATTGTATAGTAATTATTTCTTTCGAATCGCTATTAAGTGATTATGCTAATTTATGCGTAATTAGTATGCGAAATCATACTTTATCCTCTAACTCCCAAAATAAAGCTCCAAATGTACTAATTTTTGGTATAGAAACTATTTGTGGTGTTCTTAAGTGTATATGAAAAAAATTGCGATATGAAATTATTTTCTTATGTATTATTTTTTGCAATTTATGTATTTGTTTTTTGACCTTTTGTTTTTCATTGTTTTTTTAATGAAATTTGTTGGGGACTCTTCTGTGATCATAAAAAGCATAAAATAAATACATTTAGACCAGCAAAACTAGAAATAATCATACATTTATGAATTTTGGTTAAACACAATTTGCACTGACTTTGTACACGAAATCATGTTTTTCAGCAATTTTCGGTCTGACATGCACTTAAATAATGTTGCGTAATTTCTTAACCACGTACCCGGGAGACGCAAAATTGGTCTCAAAAGTTGTGCAAGACTTGAAAGTAAAAGTCAGCTAGCGGCGCGGTCAAAAAAAATTCGCATGGCGAAAATATCGCGCGATTTGTGGAGGGGGGGGGGCCTCAGAGCCCCCCCCCCCCCGGCTTAGATAGGGTTAACAAACAGTCCTTCGAAAATCTCCTTGTAGGTATGAAATGTCATTACTCAGTTCCTTTATAATTGCAATATCGAATACATCGTTCGGATGCACATCTTGTTCGTGGGCGTAACTGACAACAATTTAATTATAAAAAAAAACTCAAATCGGGGGAAAATGCCTCTAATGAGGGGGAAATCAGGGACTCTGATCAGCCCAAAAGTCGAAAGCACGGTAGTCAGTCAGACTGTTATATTTTGTTGCTTATCAAAACAACATCCATCCATTGAATGACTGGATATGGTGGTACTAAGTAGTTTTACATTGTTTTTGTACTGAAAACGTGTAATTCACTGCTGCAACAAATTTTGAAACATGCGAAACTGGGAATGGGTCTAAATAATTATCAGGAATTTTTTTTACTTCATCAGGGAAAAATCAGGGATTTTTTTCTTAAAGCTTGGAATAATGCACAGAACATCACAATTAGGTGTATTCCATGAAAGTAATCTTAACCTTTTTATAATGAACGAGTGTTGGGAAGTTTGTAAATTCTGAGGGTTTTTTTCACAAGTTGAAACCGTTAATGTACAATATTTTGCCCAATTTCAGCATATGAGGTTTTGAGATATATTTCGTCATGTGGTTAATGTCCACATTATGAGATCAAAATCGGAAATATAAGCAATTTTTTTAACACAAATCCCTTTTCAGTTTGCCCATAAAACTGGCGGCATCACAAGGCGCCACCAAAGGCTAAGTAATGCACCTAAGTAACTTTTTCTTTAAAAAAATCGAAAGCTGCTTGAATTAATTTGCATTTCGTTGTCATTCCATCCTTTTTACCTTCTTGGTCAGAATATAAAAATTAACTCGCGCTTCAAATATTAATTTAGCTGCCCATCCTGTTCATGATTACCTAAAAAGCATAAAATGACCAAATTTTAGGTCAGAATATAACAATTTTCATCTAGCGATTCGTGCTCGCATCAATTGTTTAGTGAGATGCCCATCCTGTTCATTGTTACAAAAAGTGCTTAGATTGTCAAGTTCTGGGTCAGAATATCAATATTTTTCAGCTCGCGCTTCGCGTTCGCATAAAATGTTTAGTTGTATACCCGTCCTGTTCAAGATAACCAAACGTGCTTATAAAGTGTACAAACTTTACGTCAGAATATCAAAAAAAAATCAGCTTGCGCTTTGCGCTCGCATCAATTGTTTAGATACATACCAATCCCGTTCATTGTTAAAAGGCATTTCTAGTTTTGGGTCGGAAATGGAAAATTTTCAACTCGCGCTGGCTTGTAAGATGACCATCATGTTCATGATTACCAAAAGTGCCTATATAGAATGTCCAAATTTTAGGTCAGAATATCAAAAATTTCAGCGCGCGCTTCGCGCTCGCATCAGATACCAATCCTGCTCAGAATTATCAGCTTTCAAGTTTAAATACATTACATAGAAAAAAAACACACGAATGATTCTTAAGATTTGGGGGATTTAATTAAATTCCTAAAATTGAAAAATAAAAACAACTTAAACACCTTCAGGCAAAACAACGGAGACGCAACATTTGCTCTTGTCTTAATATCTCAGAGGGCATAGGGTTATGGTTGTAATGGTTCTTTGTTCAGAATAATGTAAAGATGAGGGGTAGGGTTTATTTAGATTTGGTGGTTATAGATTTTCTGTTTGGCTTAACGTGCATATTTTCCATCGGAGCAATTTTCGCCGGAACAAATGTCATGAAACCAAAATAAATGCAGTCAAAAGTCTGGGTATATTCCAACTTCTATTTTTGTTATGTCCTCCCAAAACCTAAATGCACTAGTTTCTGCAGGAATTGGATTCTGTTATTTTTTTATTTACATTGGGCAAAAAATTGACAAAACTTATCGTAAGACATTACAATGTGAGGCTTGGTCCCACCGCACAGGTGCAGAGAGGATGTAACGAGAAAGAATCTTGTCATCCGTTGGAAAACTATCGTTGGCCGTTCCCGCCAAAACGCATGCCAAAACCATACGCGTGCAAGTCAGAACGTACGCATGGTTCTTTCATAACGTACGCGTGGATCTGTCATAACGTACGTATGGTCTTGACAGAACGTACGTATGGACATTTTCTATTATACTTCTATGACATTCTTAACGTACGTATGGTTTTGGCATAACGTACGCGTGGTTCTTTCATTACATACGCGTGGTTGTGTCATAACGTACGCGTGGTTCTGTCATTACACATGCTAATTATAGTCATAACGTACGCGTGGTTCTGTCATAACATACGCGTGGTTTTTTCATAACATACGCGTGGTTGTGTCATAACGTACGCGTGGTTGTGTCATAACGTACGCGTGGTTGTGTCATAACGTACGCGTGGCTGTGTCATAACGTACGCAACGGTTCGTACTTTAAACACAGATGTTGGAATGGCCAATCAAATTTCTCGTTATATATATATGCGGGGTATATAGCCATATACGGCTCGATCGAGTGTGCGCTTGCATATGTGCATGCATATATAATTATATGCATGCACATTATAACCACATGGAGCCTGCCCTGCCACGCTGCCCTACTCCGCTTGAATACGAATAAATTAGGGGTGGCTTTCTGAAAACTAAATTGTTGTTGTTGTTGCGAGCGAGCAAAAATTTGGACATTTTATTAACAAAAATCAAATTTATGATAGATTCTGACATAACATTTGAAAAATTATAGAGGTATATTTCTCTTATCACTTTCCTTTTCTCCCCATTTTCTTGGTCGTTAAAAATGGGGGGGGGGGGGGAGTGGGGCAAAACGCCAATGTCCTAACAGTAATTTCTTAGGCTTATCCTTGTAAACCAACTTTTAAAAAATATATTAATTTTGGAATTTCATGTATTTTATCCTCAAAATTTTATTCTGGGCAATGTTTGTGAACCTGAACATTATGTGTAGATAACTAGATAATTACTGCGAGCGCAAAGCGCGAGCAGATATTTTTAATGTGAGTTCTGGCTTGATCGAAAAGGGACCTGTTAAGGACAATTTGCAGTTAGCCATTAAGACGACAAATATTTAAACTTTTAGATAAAGCGAGCGCGAAGCGCGAGCTAATTTTTTTTTTGACATTCCGGCCTAAATAATTCACATTCTAAGCACGTTTTGAAATAAACGCGGTATAACACTCAACAATTGATGCGAGCACAAAGCGCAAGCGGAAAGAAAATGAGATTTCAGACCTAAAAATGGGACACTCTATTTATGTTTTAAATAATGAAAAAGGAAGTTCCTACAATAATTATGTGAGCGCAAACTTGATAAGTTTAGCACGTTTTGAATAAAGATCAAGCTGCGTATCTCAATAAACATGTATGTGCGTGTTTTAGAGTTAGACGGAATCTGGGCAATATACATTTCATCTTTTATCATGAAAATCAATAATGCGAGCGCGAAGCGCAATTCCGGTATATGAAAAAGGTAAATTTATGCACAATCTAAAGCACTGTGTAGGGAAACTGTGAAGTGTATGTGGATAGCACTTAATAAATGATGCGAGTACGAAGAGCGAGCTGATATTTTTATTATTAGAGGTGTTGTGGCTCAGTGGATAAGTCTCCGGACTGTAAACCACAAGGTCCGGGGTTCAAATCCCACCACAGCACTAGCGTCCTTTGGAAAGGCGTTTATCTACATTTGCCAAATCCGACCCAGGCGTAATAAATGGGTACCAGGTAGGAATTAAGGAATTCCTTGAATGCTTGATGCGCCCGATCAGGGTATACCGTGCTAGTGCCGGGGTAATAGTATGCAGCGCTTTGAAACATTTGTATTAAGCCCTATATAAATGTTGTAATATTCCTATTCCTCTTCCTAAGCGCGATATGAAACTTATCGAACTTCCTTTCTGAAAAAGGGACAATTTAGTTATTAGGAATTCATGAAAATTTTATTATAATATTTATTTTATCATATTTATTAATGTAATAAGCCTAATGGGTGAGTGAAATTTGTTGACATTTGAGGCCCGAAAACTGGATATTCTAAGCACTTTTATAATCATGAATAGGATTTATGAGTTGATATATATTTAACTATAAAGAATTTTCATGGAATGAACAAAGGCAATATTTAGGCCTACTTGGCAAAGCAAATAATGTGAGCCAAAGCAAAAAAAAGCTGCAAATGATATTCACACCATAAAACGGGAGTTACAGAGCACTTTTAAAAAATCAATTTGTAAATCAAACAACATAATAAAAGCTCGATGTCCGGGCTGAAATATGTATTGACTTCAAAACTTGATATTTTAAGCTACATATCAGCCTATTGATCAAGATGTGTATCTCATCGAACAGGCTATGCGAGCGCGAAGCGCGAGCGAAAATTTATTGAAGTGACATGAAATATATATTTCCAAATAATTTTCCAAGTCTTCCTCTGACCTTATTTTATTCACTCGTCACCCTCCTCTTATTTTTCTTCTTCGTTTTTCCTCCTTTCTTTCCGGTTCTTTTCCTTTTTCCCCTTTCTTTCCCCTCTTTTTTTTTCTCCGCCAATAGGGGGGCCGGGCCCCTCGCCCCCTGGATCCGCCTATGCAATAATAAAGTGTCGTTACGAAGTCTACGTTTAATCTCTCAACAGATCCAAGCATGTGTAATACATGTTTGCATCGCATGATTATTATTATGAACATGCATCACTGGCCAGCTATGCTTATCATTGAATGGGGATGGGAATAAATAATCAGTGATTCAATATAGTTCGTTTATTCATAAAACTTGGCATTTTGAGATATCACACATTCACAAAATTCACTAGAAATTTTCATTGCAAGTTAAAAGCTTTCCATTCAGAATATTAATGTTTGTTTACTAATGATATCAAATCAAGAGTGCTCTGTAATGATAAGGAAAATGCGTTCGTGTTTAATATTTTATCTTTGGGAAATTATATCAATATTAGGATTCGAGGAAATTTAACAGAATTTTAAGAATACCACTTTTTGGCCCATTACCTCATCACAGCATCAGGTTTTCAGGATGAAGAAACTTTCTTAGATAAGAGGAAAGTTGATTTTGCAACATAACAACTTGGTCTGAAGCCCAAGATAAGATAAAAATGACCCGAGAGAGTTTTCAAATTACCTTCCCAGCTTTGTCATGCAATAAACGCTGTAATTTACTGTAACCTTTTTGCATTACATGTATGTTGATATCTGAAGAATGATTCTATAACAAGTGAAATGATTGGATTTTTCGTTCCCCAACTGGATACAGAATCTTTGAATAATTTAGTTCAAATATGGTGCACTTTTCGGACATTGGAGTATCTGGCACCGGATTAATTGCAATGGTGCTGCCACCATTCATTAGACTTTATAGGATCAAAGGCAAAATAGGACTACAATACTTTCCATTACTTTAGCATAGGCGGATCCAGCCCCCCCCCCCCCCCCTATTGGCTGCGCAAAAAAAAGAAACAAAAAGAAAGAAAAAAAAAGGAAAAGAGAAGAGAAAAGTAAGAGGAGTAAGACGTTTGAATAAAAAATCAAAATGAGGGGAAGACTTGGAAAATAAAAAGAATTTTTCATGTCACTCTATAAAATTTTGGCTCGCGCTTCGCGCTCGCATTGCCTGTTAGGTGTTTAACATAACTTGCTCAATATGGAGCTTATCAATATCAAGTTTGGAAGTCAATATACAAAACATATTTCACCTCGGAAATGATTTGATTTACCAGGTTCTTATTATTTTCGTGTATTCCATAAAGTTTTCGAAATATCCCTTTTCAGGCCTGATTGTCAAAACGAATCAGCTAGCGCTGCACGCTCGATTGATGAGCTATGTATTATGTGCCATTATTGAGTACACAACAAACTACTTAAAATCCCTTTTCATGACAGCTAAACAAAAATTTCGGCTCGCGATTTGCACTCGCATTAAATAAGATATCAATTTAATAATTTAATTGTCCTTTTTGTTTCATCTCGCGCCTAATTAGCAAGAGGAATAGAAAGATGATCAAAGATCGCATACATTCGTAATTCCGAAGCTTCGTTATTCCGAATGTTCGTTAGTTCGAAAACGAAATGAGGTTCGTAATTCCGAAGGTTCGTCAGTCTGAAAACGGAATGATTAACGAACCTTATTTCGTTTTCGGACAAACGAACCTTCGGAACAACCGTCTTATTTCGTTTTCGGATTAACGAACCTTCGGAACATCGAACCTCATTTCGTTTTCGGATTATCGAACCTTCGGAATAACGCCACAAATGTTCGGATTAACGAACCATTTTACGTTTTCGGATTAACGAACATCGAGGTAAAGGCAATTTACGTGTTTCGGAATTACGAACCTTCGGAATTACGAAGTGTAACCTAGAAAGATAGCCACCATTTTCATTTGATGACATGTCCTAAGGATGTTCCGGTCCACTCACTAATAATGATAAAAAATATCAGCTCTTTATTAAAGGAGAATGAAACCATTGGAACAAGATAGCTTGTGTGAAAACAGAAAAATGAAAGAAACAGATCAACAAAAGTTTGAGAAAAATCGGACAAATAATGAATAAGTTATGAGCATTTGAATATTGCGATCACTATTGCTGTGGAGATAGCAAATTGACAATGCGACAAAGATGTGTGATGTCACTGATGAACAACTTTCCCCATTACTTTAGTATATATTTCAATTGAATTGCCTCTTTTATCACATCTATCCATAGATCATGTGTTCTTTCTACATGAGGGCATGTAATACATATTTTTTAAGAATACATCATGGATAAATTGTTTGTATCATCATAAGAAAAAGTAAAAAGAAACATTTTGAGGGTATTTTATAGTCCACCAAAGGGAAAGTTGTTCATCAGTGACATTACACATCCTTGTCGCATTGCCAATGGGAGGATCTCCATAGCATTAGTGATTTCAATATTCAAATGCTCATAACTTTCTCATTATTTGTCCGATTTTTCTCAAACTTTCTTTATTCTTATTTTTTGATTTTTCTGTTTCTACACAAGCCTATATTGTTCCAAAGGTTTTATTCCCCTTTAAGTGTGATCCATATCCACCTAACAATTTCCTACAAAGTGATTGAAATAAAGAGCTGAAATTGACCCCTTTTTAGATCGAAATATCAAATACTTTAAGCTCGCTCGTCGCGCTCGCTTTGATTTTCATAATAAAAGATGTATTTAGAATGTCTAGATTCTAGGATGAAATCTGAAATAGGCGCGCGCATCTGCTCGCGCTTTGTGCTCATATTATTGATGCAAGAATATCCCCTATTACTCATTCTTTTCATGATTTATAAATCATGAATAGAGTGTCCCGTTTTTAGGTCTAAATTTCGAATTTTTCTGCTCGCGCTTCGCGCTCGGATCAAATATTTAGTTATATAGCTATCCTGTTCACGATTACAAATTGATTAAATGTAGAAATGTCAAAAATTTTCAGCTCACGATTATTTGATTGTTGAAGTATTCACGCCTCCATGGCTGAGTGCAAGCAGTCCGTGACAGGTAGGGCCTACCTTTTCGATCAGTTCAAAACACATATACAAATTTTCTGCTCGCGCTTTGCGCTCGCATTATTAATGTAAGGAAGCTCCCCAATTCACCCTTTTCATGATTTACAAAACACGAATAGAGTGTTTCGTTTCTAGGTCTAAATCTCTAAATTTTCCGTTCGCACTTCGCGCTCGCATCAGTTGTTAAGTTATATACCTAGTCTGTTAAAGTTACAAAAAGTGCTTAAAATTTCCATTCTTTAGGTAAAAATGACAACAAAATTCAGCTCGCGCCTGGCGCTCGCATTACATGTATTTGATTGTTGAAATATGTCACGTCTTCATGGCTAACTGCAAGCAGTAGGTAGGCCTACCTGTTTGATCAGTTCAAAACGTGTACCAAAGATTTCTGCTCGCGCTTCGCGTTCGTAGTGATTATTTAGTTGCATACATATCTTTTTTCAGGATATCAAACATATTGCCTAGAATGTTCAAATTTTAGGAAAAAATTCCATAAATTAAAAAAAAAAAATTGCTCGCGCTTCGCGCTCGCATTATATAAATAAAGATAATGATATTATATATTTATGTTGATTTATAAGAATAAAGCTAAGAAATAATTAGGACTACCCCTTCAAAGAAACAAACAAAAATCATGTTTGAACAGCCGATCAGGGAAAATATGGCTGAAAAATCCCGCCCCCCCCCCCCCTATTGGTGAAGGCTGGATCCGCCCCTGCTTTAGTGTAGACTGTGATTTTCACTTGATTTAGCTCAAATTTGGTAGATATAATTTGGGAAAATAATTTTGGTGGTGCTGCCGCTATTGGTTTGAGTTTTATAGGACATTGAAATATGTGCTCATTAAAGTACAATGTACACATTGAAAAAGAAAATAATTCACTCCCATCCCTCAGAGCTAATCTTTCTGCAGGGACATGTATTACGCATTGTGTAATTGCTGCTCCACTTGTCAAAAGAGAATATGATAAAATATTTGAAGGTATTTTAAGCTCAAATTTGTTAGTGGTACATTGTGAACTTAATAAGTTTTAATATCATTAAACATTATTTCATTAGCATTTGATGTTAAATTGACATTTAATTTACAATCTGCTTTCAAATACTGTAGAATAAAAAAAAGCAACTGGCCGTATAAGATTGATAAAATTTTGTGATTGTGCATGTATTGTGCACGCTTGACCAAAACAATCTGTAGGGGAAGGCGGGGTAAGTTGTGACAGTTTTTACTTTTTGCGTGTTAGAATTGATATGATTAATAATCTTGTCGAAATAAGTACCTTGCTTTGAAATTTCATTCTTCTGAAATATTTTCCACCTATATATAAATTTCTACCCCAACACTGAAAGTCATCGTGACCTTTGAAAAAACCGATGTCAAATGGCTCAACTTGCCCCATATATGGGGTAAGTTTGAGCCACCTTCTGGGGTAAGTTGAGCCACAAAAACTATGTACAAAATGTATGGGGCAATTTTTTTGTTTATAGTCTTTTCACTTGCTAATCTCTATAAATACTAACATCATGTAAAAGGAAAAGAGCAGTCATGTAAATTTGCTCCTTTCAGCCTGCATTTCAATCGATTTTTATGGTTTGTTTGTTTTTTAAGATACATTACCATAGGAATTACCATGGCTCAACTTGCCCCATGCTGTTTGGCTCAACTTACCCCAGTCCGAACTTAGTGCGATAATTTTGTATCCACATATTTATTATGCATCCATCATATAAAAGACTATGACAAGAATGAAGATCCATACCTGCACTAATAATGTTGTTATCATGTCTTTATTATATTTAAAGACGTGTGTGTTTATAAAGCACTTATCTATTTCACACTCTTTTATACTTTTTTGGCTGAAATTCACATTTTTCCTTCTAAAAAACTACTTTTTGTTTCAAAGTTGGAAACAATGTGGTGGGGTTAGGGGTTATGCTATGGGTTAGCAATACATGACACCACCACAATGTCTGACTCATTCATTATCGGCCTGCGGCTGGTGGCTCAACTTGCCCCTATGCTCAACTTACCCCGCCGCGGTTCCGTAGGCCTACGTCATAACTTTACTCTGAATTGGGGGAGTTGACCTTTTAGGGAGAACATGAAATGTAGTGAATAAGAAACCCATAAAATGTGTGTGCGTCGGAATTTTAGCTGGAAGAAGAATGAGGAATATTTTCTTAAGAAAGTTGGAGTTGGTAAACACATGATTTCCTGTTATTGAAGTATTGATTAAGTATTGATTATGTATTGATATATTATTGAATATGTGAGATATGTCTTATCATCACATAACACTACAACGGGTAACCTGGAAGCGAAAAATATACCATCTTTAAAATTGGTGTGTGCATGTACGCAACTTTTTGATTATATTAATATAGGGCCAATTTCAATATTTGTTTCTCTTTTTAGACAAGGAAAATTCCACCATAACACTGGACAATTCAGTAGGGTGACACTTCAGTAGAGTCTACTGCAAGTGCCACGGTGTTGTCGTAGAATTGCCCATAATCACTAGCGTACCTATGGGGGGCAGACTGCTGCCCCCCCCCCCCCCCCCCCCCGAAGAAAAGAAAAGAAAAAAAGGAAAAGAAAGGAAAGAAGAGAAAGAAAAGATAAAGAAAAAACAACCCCAAAAAGGAAAGAAGAGAAAGGAAAGGAGAAAAGGAGGAATAGAGTGACGAATTTGCCGACAGAAATTTTGAAGAGCTTCAAAAGCCCAGTTCCTGTCATTGTAGAGGGAAAAATCAGCTCATGCTTCATGCTCTCATGACTATATATATTTTTTTATCACTGATATGAGGATGCAGATACAAAAAGGTGGCTAATAATTTGTTTCAGGTCACGATGTAGAAACAAATTAGTTGCATATTTTAATGTTTTTAATATTTTAATCGGGTCGTGTGGTCCAGTGGTTAGAGCATTGGACTCATAATCGCAAGGTTGTGAGTTCGAATCCCAACTCTGCCATTGTCTTCAACTTTGATAAAAAGGTCCGAGAGTGATATCTGTCGTCTATAACGTCAGCCACTATGACTGATTGACCTAGACGTAAAATTTTCATAGGCAGTGTTGTAGTGCCTTGATGCTCGGCCTTGGCCTTAAGGCGCCTTAAGGCCTATTTTTTCAAAGCCTTGGCCTTGAACATTCAAGCCTTGGCCTTGAGAGGGCATTGGCCTTGGCCTTGAGGATTTTGAGCCTTGAAATTTCAAGGCATTTTCAAGGCTTTTTCAAGGCATTTTGTATTTTGTACTGTCATTTCTTTTATATAAGTAATTATAAATGTTTCAATTGTTCTGTATACTGGTATATCTAATGACACTAAATACTACCAGTCAGCAGCAGTAGCAGCAGCAGCAGCAGCAGCAGTAAGTGTACTTTGCAGTGCCATCAACTGCAATTATCACCACAAAGAGAAGTGATGAAAATTAATATTATTTATTGGTAATATGTTGTAATCATGACTAATAAGGATAATGACAATATCAATATTAATGATAATAATCATTATAAGGATTATAGTCAGTGGCGTAACTACGGGGGCACGTGCCCCCCCCCCCCATCGGCTGACTAAAAAAAGGGGGAAAGGAGAAAAAGAGGGAGAAAGGAAGAGAAACGAAGTGGGAAAGGGACATTATTGTTCATTATAATGTTATAATTATGTTATGTTACATTAAATAAGAAACATTTTTTTCATAACTTTATGAAACATAATTTGCTCAGGGCATATGTCTTCATTGTTCCTGGTGCTCGCATTGTCTGTTTACCGAGATATATAATCCTGTTATACTAAAACCTCCCGTTTTCAAGTCAATATACACCAAACTACCAAATATATTTCCTCGCACTTTGAGTTATTGTTTTACATGTACAATAGTATGCTTCTTTTTCATGAATACTTTAAGTGATTGTCCCATTTTAAGGTCTTAATATAAAACATTTCCTGTCCGTGCTTACGTTCGCAGTAGTGGATTGGTGAAATATGTCTGCTCTCCATCAATTCCTAGAATGAGTCCGTAAAATGTCCCTTTTTCTGTTTTCTGATCTGAATATCAAAAATTTTCAGCTCGCGCTTCGCGCTCGCATCATTTGGTTAGTGAACTACGTAAGGTCTTTGTGAATTCCTATAAGCAAGCCTTAAAATGATGCCCCTCTTCAGGTCTGAATTTCCTAAATTTTCAGTTCGCGCTTTGCGCTCGCAAGATTTGATTAGTGACATGGGTATGTTATTCATGATTAATAGTGCTTTATGTGCATGTTTATATGTAATTCTAACAAAATCAGCAAGCGCTTATTGGCACTCCCATTAGATGACTATGGTGATATGTGTATAATCTTAATAGATTCCTAAAATATAGTCCTTAAAATCTTCCTGTTTGGGGTCAATATTTACAAAAATTCCAGCTCGCGCTTCGCGCTCGCATTATTTAGCGAGACAGGTACGTATCATGATTACAAAAGATTGATTGTAATGTCCCTTTTTAGGGCTGAATATCAAAAATTTTAAGCTCACGATTCGCGCTCGCATTATTTGACTAGTGAGATACATATCCGTTTATTGGCACTGTCCTTAAAATATCTCTATTAGGTCAGTATACCTGGCAACTGGGCGCGCTTCGCGCGCTCACTAGGTGACTCCAAATTTTTGCTGGTGCCCCCCCCCCCCTCCATGCCGTGACCCACGGTACGCCACTGATTATAGTGATTTTATGACAGGAATAATTCTGACAGATCTGACTGCAATTTTGACAACAATTTTCATACTTTAAAAATAGCTCACTCTAAAGAATGATAACAAGGTTGATTTCTATTCCATTAGGGTTTTTCTTGTATTATTTTCTTTGACAAACAAGAATGTTTTAAGTCTTAATGATATTCTGAAAAGATTCAGTATACTTGAACACAAACTTCAATTTTGTCATTTCCAAATGGGCTATGGCATCAATGGCATGATGAGCCAAAAATTTTGAGGGGCCAAGCATGGCATACAGAGCAAAATTTTAGGTTCCAAAATCAACAAATTTTGGATTGTGCTCGCATAAAAACGCATTCCATTTACACAAAAAATGCTTAGAATGTCCAGTTTTCAGGTCGGAATATCACAAATATTTGAGCTCGCGTTTTGCGCTCGCATTATTTGATTGGTGACTTATGTATCCTAATATCCTATTTATGAGTCACTAAATGCAGTCCAGAACAGCTTCCTTTTCTGGTCAGTAAAAATTTCAGCTCGTGTTTTGCGCTCGCGTTAATTTGTTTAGTAAGATGCACACCTTTTTCGTGATTACAAAAACAGCTCGGAATATTTAAATTTCATTTCTTATTACATCTATCTCGCAAGGATGCCCTTTTAACAGTGATTAGCACCATAATTTACAAAAAATCGAGTTTTACAACTTCAAAATTGATTTTTTTTTCAAAACCGCTTGGTCGCTATGCTTTCTATAGCGGAAAATTAAAGCCTAAATCAAAATATCTGTCTTATCAATTAGAAATCACTTAAAAAGGGCTTTGCTGAACTTAATTTCCACAAAACACACAACTTCTTAACACAGTCGAAAATCTCATTTTGAAAATATCTGTTTGCACCAAAATTCTCATTTTGACATATACTGTAAGTGCATTTCTGGCTTTGACCCCCCCCCAAAAAAAAATACATTCTGCCTCCCCTGTCCCAGGGAGAGGAAAAAAGACATATGTTGAGAATGGGCATGCCAAGATCAGATCACCTTGGTAATAATAATTATTGCAATGTGAATCGCCTAGAAAAATAATTAAATGTACAAAGGTAACTATATATTTATTTTAATTTTATGTCTACATCTACATGATCTATCATGAAATTATTTTCGTTTAAAATGTACTAGGGTAAAAAATTTTGCTCGCTCAATTCGCTCGCTCACGCCTTTTATACATTTGGTCATGATTGTGTGTCATGTCCGCTGCCCAAGCATTGTTGTCTTATTGTTCCATATATTGAACAATTGAAATGCCTTGGCCTTGAGGTTTTCAGGCCTTGGCCTTGGCCTTGGGTTTCCATGCCTTGGCCTCAGCCTTGGGTATTGAAGCCTTGGCCTTGGGTATTAAAGCCTTGGCCTTGGCCTTGGAGGTTTGAGCCTTGACTACAACACTGTTCATAGGTAATTGGCTATATGCCAGCTTGGCGTTTACCAGCAAAAAATGCTGTCCTGCCGAGTTACTACGGGAGTTACCACAAACAGAAACAGAATGTAGGGGGTATTGATTACTTCGAAATGTTTTTAACGGTATTTAAAGATGCGCCGTGGGAGCGCCGTGGTGTACCGGTTCTGACTCTCGCCTTGTAATCAGAGGGTCGTGTGTTCGAATCCCACCATGGCCTAGCGCCCTTTGGCAAGGCGTCAATCCACACTTTGCCACTCTCACCCAGGTGCTAATTGGGTACCGGTAGGACACAACCGTCATTGTGGTTGGTTTAGCATGCCGCCTAACAGGCTGCCTGGAATGCTATATGAATCAAGTGACCGGGTAATAATAATTGTAAAGCGCTTTTTATGAAAGAAATGAAGAAAAAAAATAACAAGAGATAATTGTTTTGTTTGTGAAAATTCTTTCTGAAATACCGCTTAACAAATAAAACAATATTATTGAATCATACAGTGCAAATAAAGAGCCAGTTCAGCATTTCCAAACGAAATACTTATGTCCTTATTATAACATTGAAGAGAAACTCCCGTTTCTTGCAATTCATCAATGTTGGGGTCTTTGGGAAGGGATTAAGATGGAATGTCAAAAAAATTGAATGTAATCTAAACCACTAAACCATCATGGGGTAAAAAAGATAATAATATTGGTGGGGTATTTTCCGTATGGACATACAGTGGCGTAACTAATGGGAGGCATTGGGGGGGGCTAGTGTCCCCCCCATCGGCTGATTAAAAAAAAACGGGGAAAAGGGGAAAAGGAGATAAGAGGGAGAAAGGAAGAGAAACGTAGTGGGAAAGGAGAAATTATCATTTATCATAATGTTATATTATAATTTATACATAATGTTATGTTAACATTACGTAAGAAACATTTTATCTTCATTGTTCCTGGTGCTCGCATTGTCTGTTTAACGGGATATATAATCCTGTTGTACTAAAACAATATAAACCACATATATTTCCTAGCACTTGAGTTATCATTGTTTTACGTAATGACATACTCAAAAAGTGATTGCCCCATGTTAAGGTTTTCGTATATAAGAAACATTTCCTGTCCGTGATTACGTTCGCATTAGTGTATTGGTGATATGTCTGCTCTTCATGAATTCCTCAAATCAGTATACGTAAAATGTCCCTTACTTTCATCTGAATATAAAAAAATTTCAGATCGCGCTTCGCGCTCGCATCATTTGGCTAATGAAATACATATGGTCCTAATTATTTCCTACGAAGAAACCTTAGAATGCACCACTTCAGGTCTGAATTATCTAAATTTTCAGCTCGCGTTTCGCGCTCGCAATATTTGATTAGTGAGATGCGTATGATAATCATGATTGCAATGACTACAAAAAGTGTTTCATGTGTTCAGATGTAATTCTTATAAAATCAGCAATCGCTTGGCACTCGCATTAGATGACTATGGTGAGATATGCATACTCTTAATGGATTCCTAAAATATATTCCTTATAATCTCGCTGTTTGGGGTCAAAATAAACGAACACTTCAGCTCACGCTCGCATTTTGTACCGGGACAGGTACCTGTCATGATTACACAAATTCGATTATAATGTCCCTTTTAGGTGTGAATATTTAAAAAAAAATCAGCTCGCGCTTCGCCGTTTAATGACATTGTCCTTAAAATGTCTCTATTAGGTCAGAATAATTGGCAACTGGCCGCGCTCACTCAGTGATTCAAAAGATTTGCTGGTGCCCCCCCCCCCACGGTAAGCCACTATGGACATATCAATGACAATTCCTTGCATATCTAAAACATGATTGCAAAAAAATGCCAAAATATTTCAGTTATGCCCCCACCCATCAACACGGATTTACGCCAGTGGTCAATATAAATCTTTTATCGAAAAAGATCTGCTCGCGCTTCGCGCTCGCATAATTATGAATTTAGTTAGAGGGGAGGTTTTTGAGGAGGAGGCCTTTAATGTCTTGCTTTCACAGGTAAGAATATATATCTTACAAAGTTACGCTCGCCCTTCCCGCTCTCATTTATAAATTTTGGTTGAGGGGAGGCTTGCAATGCCTTGCTTTAGGGCAGATTATACTGAAGAAAAAAAATCTCTCGTTAGCTCACGCTTTGGGCTCGCATTTAAAAATATATTATTCGAGGGGCTGCTTGAAATGCCTTGGTTCCAGGTCAATATAAATCTTATATCGAAGAAGCTCCGCTCACGCTTTCACACTCGCAAAATTATGAATTAAGTTTGAGGGGAGGTTTTTGAGAAGGAGCCCTTACCGTAAATGTCTTGTTTTCAGGTCAAAATATGTATCTTTCAAAGTTACGCTCGCCCTTCGCGTTCGCATTTATAAATTTTGGTTGAGGGAAGGCGTGCAATGCCTTGCTTTCATATAGGCGGATCCAGGGGACCGAGGGGCCCGCCCCCCCCCCCATTGGCGGAGCAAGAAAAAAGAAAAAAGGGGAAAGAAAGAAAAAAAATGGAAAAGAGGGGAGAAAAAAGAAGGGAAACAAAAGAGGAGGAAAAGAGTGAATAAAGTAAGATGAGGGGAAGACTTGGAAAATAATATTCAAAATATTTCATGTCACTAAACAGTATAAATTTTTCGCTCGAGCTCGCAGTGTCTTTTAGGTGATTTGAATATCTTGCTCAATAAGGAGCTTAAATATCAAGTCAATCAAGTCAATATATAAAACATGTTTTAGTTCGGAAATCGAACTTTCATTATTTTATTAGATTTACATTTAATTGATTTTTAAAAGTGTTCTGTAAAAATTTATGTTTTATCATCTAAATATTAATATTTTCTGCTCGCGCCTACGCGCTCGCAAAATTTGATTTGTCAGGTACATATTATTTCCTGTATCATTCCATAAAAGTTCTGAAATATCCCTATTCGGGTCAAATTATCAAAACATAACAGCTAGCGCTGCACGTACGCTCGCATTTTGATTGATGAATTGATATGCATATATCCCAAAATGAATTTTATAACAAACAACCTGAAATCCCCATTTCATAACAGTTTATCAAAAATTTCGGCTCGCGATTTGCGCTCGCATTGATTGTTGAAAGTATATTAATTCATTCATCTTATTCATAATTACAAAAGTGTTTTAAAGTCCAGTTTTCAAGCCATAATAAATTAACAGATTTCTCGCTCTCATTAGGCTTATTAGATTAATAATGATAATTAATGATATTAATTTAGATATTAATTTAATAATCAAATTTACCCCTTTTCAGAATGGAATATCGACAAGTTTCATCTCCCGCTTCGGAAGAGAAACAAGAAGGTAGTCATCATTTTCATATGGTGACATGATGTTCTTAGAATATCCCTGTCCTCAGTGGCGTAACTACGGGGGGCATGGGGGACACGTGCCCCCCCCCCCCAATCGGCTGACAAAAAAAAAACTGGGAAAAGGAGAAAAAGAGGGAGAAAGGAAGAAGAACGTAGTGGGAAAGAAGAAATTATTATTCATTATAATGGTATATTATATTATAATCATGTTATGTTATATCACACAAGAAACATTTTTATCATAACTTTATGAAACACAATTTGCTCAGGGCCTATGTTGTCATTGTTCCTGGTGCTCGCATTGTCTGTTTAAAGAAATATATAAAAATGTTGTACGAAACTCCCGTTTTAAGTCAATATACACCAAATATATTATTGTTTTATGTAATCAATTTAATAAGTGACCTACGCTTCTTCTTCATGACTACTTAAAGTGATTGCCCCATGTTAAGGTCTTAATAGAAAACATTTCCTGTTCGTGATTACGTTCGCATCAGTTGAATAGTGAGATACGTCTGCTCTCCGTGCATTCCTAAAATCAGTCCTTAAATGTCACTTTTTGTGATCTAAATATCACAAATTTTCAGATCGCGCTTCGCGCTCGCATCATTTGATTAGTAAAATACGTATGGTCTTAGTGAATTCCTCAAACATGCCTTAGAAGCCTCACTTCAGGTCTGAATTATCTAAATTTTCAGCTCGCGCTCCGCGCTCGCAATATTTGATTAGTGAGTTACGTATGGTAATCATGATTACAATGACTACAAAAAGTGCTTCATGTGTTCAGATGTAATTCCAACAAAATCAGCAAGCGCTTGGCACTCGCATTATATGACTATGGTAAGATATATATATATATAATCTTATTGGATTTCTTTTAAAAAATCCTGTTTGGGGTCAATATATAATTTCAGTTCGTGCTTCGCGCTCGCATCATTTGGTTAGTAGAATATGTATGGTTTTGTGAATTCCTACAAAAAAGCCTTAAAATGTTCCTCTTCAGATCTGAATTTCCTAAATTTTCAGCTCGCGCTTCGCGCTCGCAATATTTGATTAGTGAGATGTGTATGTTATTCATGATTACAATGACTTTAAATGCTTACATGTAATTCTAACAAAATCAGTGCTTGGCTCTCGCATTAGATGGCTATGGTGAGATATGTACACTATTAAGTGATTCCTATACATAGTCCTTAAGATCTCACTCTTTGGGGTCAATATACATATATATATACAAAAATTTTTGGCTCGCGCTTGCACTGATTAGCAAGACAGGTATGTATCATGATTACAAAATCAATTATAATGTCTCTTTTTAAGTATAAATATAAAAAAAATTCAGCTCTCGCTTCGCGCTCGCAGTATTCGATTGCTGAGATGCGTATTTTTATTCATGATTACAATGAATACAAGTACTTTCTTAAAATGTCTCTATTAGGTCAGTATACCTGACAACTGAGCGCGATTCGCGCGCTCACCAATTGAATCAATATTTTTGCTGGTGCCGGCCCCCTCCCAAAATGCCATGACCCTCGGTACGCCACTGACTGTCCTATGTTAAAACTCAAAGTAATAATGATGAAAATATCAGATCTTTTTTCAACTGTGATTTATATCCGCCTCACAATTTTCCTACAACGTGCTTGAAATAGGGGAAGGCGGGGTAAGTTGTGACAGTTTTTGCTTTTTACATGTTAGAATTGATATGATTAATAATCTTGTCGAAATAAATACCTTGCCATGAAATTTAATTCTTCTGAAATATTTTCCACTTATATATAACTTTCTATCCCCACACTGAAAGTCATCGTGACCTTTGAAAAAAACGATGTCAAATGGCTCAACTTGCCCCATGTATGGGGTAAGTTTGAGCCACCTTCTGGGGTAAGTTGAGCCACAAAAACTATGTACAAAATGTATGGGGGAGAACCAGCATGTCAATTTTTTGTTTAAAGTCTTTTCACTTGCTAATTCTCTATAAATACTAACATCCTGTAAAAGGGAAAGAGCAGTCATGTAAATTTGCTCCTTTCAGCCTGCATTTCAATCGATTTTTATGGTTTGTTTGTTTTTTAAGACACATTACCATAGGAATTACCATGGCTCAACTTGCCCCATGCTGTTTGGCTCAACTTACCCCAGTCCGAACTTAGTGCGATAATTTTGTATCCACACATTTATTATGCATCCATCATATAAAAGACTATGACAAGAATGAAGATCCATACCTGGACTAATAATGCTGTTATCATGTCCTTATTACATTTAAAGACGTGTGTGTTTTTAAAGCACTTATCTATTTCACACTCTTTTTTACTTTTTTGGCTGAAATTCATATTTTTCCCTCTAAAAAACTACTTTTTGTTTGAAAGTTGGAAACAATGTGGTGGGGTTAGGGGTTATGCTATGGGTCATCAATACATGACACCACCACAATGTCTGACTCATTCATTATTGGCCTGGGGCTGGTGGCTCAACTTGCCCCTATGCTCAACTTACCCCGCCTTCCCCTACAGAGCTTACATTTACCCCTTTTTTTTTAGATCGGAATATCAAATATTTTAACCTCTCGCTTCGCGCTCGCTTCATTGATTTTCATGATGTAAAAGGTATTCAGAATGCCCAGATTCTAGGTCAAAATCTGAAACATGCACACGCATGTTTATTCAGATACACAGCTTCGAATTGTTCTATATTTAAATTATTATGAACCTATATATCCAGTTTAAGATCAGAATATCAAAAATTTTCTGCTCACACTTTGCGCTCGCATTATTAATGTAGGAAGATACCATTTGTTTTTTATACCCAATTTTTTTAAAGATATACAAAACTTGAATAGAGTGTCCCATTTTTAGGTTTGAAATCTCTTTTTTTTTGCTCGCACTTCGCGCTCGCATCAATTGTTGCTTTCATGATTACATAAAGTGCATAGAGCGTTAATTTTTTAGGCCAGAACGTCAAAAAAATTTCAGCTCGCGCTTCGCGCTCGCATCATTTAATCATTGAAATATGCATCGTCTTGGGGGCTAACTACAAAACGTCGTTAACAGGTCCCTTTTCGACAAGGCCAGAACGCATTATAAAAATTTATGCTCGCGCTTCGCGATCGCAGTAATTATCTAGTTATATACGTATCTTGTTTAGGTTCACAAACATTGCCCAGAATGTTCAATTTTCAGGACAAAATACATGAAATTTCGAAATTGTTTAGCTCGCACTTCGCTCTCACACTATCTAAATAGGGGTTATGAAATTATTACACATTTATGTTGTTGATAATAATAAAGCTCAGAAATTACTCAGAAATTGTTTTGCCCCCCCCCCTCAAAAAAAAAACAGGATCATAAAAGAAAAAAGAGAAAGGGAAAGGAGTAAGGGTGGAATAAAATATTATTTTCCAAATATTATGTCAAAATCTATTTTTGTGATAAAAGTTTTTAAAAAATGGCTCGCTTGCTTGGCTCGATCATAACTTCTTAATAATTTTACGTGATATGCCATATCGAGCCCCCTCAATTTTTGGCTCATTACGCCGATGGGACAACCCCTTCAAAGAAACAAACAAAAATCAACTTTGAGCGACCGATCGGGAAAAATATGGGCCAGAAAATTTTTTGGGTCCCCTCTATTGGCAAAGGCTGGATCCGCCCCTGTTTCAGGTCAGATTATATTGAACAAAAAATCTTCCACTCGTGCTTCGCGCTTGCATCAATATATCAGGTGATTATAAGAAACTTATTTTAAACAAATAAAAGGAATCAAAAACTTTGTTTTCATGTTAGTAAATCGAATATAATTAGGCTCGCGCTTCGCGCTCTCATATTTAAGTTATGAAGGAAGGAGAAGGGGTTAAACTCATTATTTCGCCGGAGATTATATAAGAATAGAAATATCACAAAAAGGGCTCCGAATGCCTTGGTTTCCAAATCACTATATTATTTTTTTTATCCTCTCACGCTTCGCGCTCGCATGACCCCCTTCCCCATTTGATCACCGATACCGACCTCAGTCGATGTCGAAGGCATCGTGCTAACAGCTTTGTTGAATCTCCGTTGCAAACGGGCAACCATGCTCAGCAGGTTGCAAAATTTTGAAAGAATGGCGGGATCGAATTCAGCTTCATACGTTCAATTATACAACAAGCTTTCTCATTGGTTGTACGACTGTTGTACTGAATTGTACTGAATTACGTACGCGTGGTCTTGTCATTACGCACGCATGGTTATGGCATAACGTACGTGTGGTTCTGTCATTACATACGCGTTGTTTTGGCATAACGTACGCGTGCTTCTGCCATTACGTACGCGTGGTTTGGTCTATGAGTTAATAATTTTTCCGGGAACCACGCGTATGTAATGACATAACCACGCGTATGTAATGACAGAACCACGCGTACGTTATGCCAAAACCATACGTACGTTAAGAATGTCATAGAAGTATAATAGAAAATGTCCATACGTACGTTCTGTCAAGACCATACGTACGTTATGACAGATCCACGCGTACGTTATGAAAGAACCATGCGTACGTTCTGACTTGCACGCGTATGGTTTTGGCATGCGTTTTGGCGGGAACGGCCAACCATAGAAAACGTGTATCGGTTGTGTACTCTGCCTAATTCACGTGTTTCATACGCTCTCTATATCCTTCGAGCAAACCTTCGAGCATCCGTGATTTCATCGTCCACCCATTTTTTCCCCTTGTCCGGAGCGGATGAAAACAGACGGAGCCACCCCGAAATTTTGCTCGTCCGCCGTATCTGTTATGAATACGTTTTGTGTCCGTCGGCCAGTGGGACCAGGCCTGTGCACTGGGAGGTTTCAAAACGTTACCTATACCCCTTTTAGTAACTCACTGGCCCGGGCTAAGTCGTAAAATTTTGAGTTTATGAATGGCGCGGGCCAAAATAGCCCGCGCCAGGCCCGGGCTATTTTGGTGCTGCTTTTATCAGCACCAGACCAGCGCCAGGCCCGCACCAGGCGCCGACCAAAGAGTTTATTAACGGATAGCAGCACCAGACGCGCCCCGGCCAAAATTCCTCACACGGTCAAAGGTCACACAATTTTGGCCGTGCCTCCGCATCGCGTGTACATCAAATTTACCGCGCGAATATTCAGCGAATATGGAGCAGTTCAGTTACCATGACAGTTTGCCCTTACGTGCCCGAGTTTTTGAATGGGTGATTGTAAAAGTGACGCGGCTCTGCTATAGTTACTGAAAGCATTTTTTATCGCTTGGTGCGGACTATTTTAGCGCGGGCCTGGTACGGACCAAAAAATCATGAACACGGCATTATAGGCCTACTACAGTCAATTATTAAGGTCTGAAAAATTCCATGGGTGAAAGATTTTAAATGATTACACAGGTAGATAGAAGGGCTCTTTTAATTTGTTCCTGAACGGTCTTGGTGATGAACTTTTTTTATATTTCAATATCAGAAATAATGAACAAAAATTACAAATGGATATTTTTATCATTTTTTTTCAGTCGTGGTGCGAGTTGGACTTTTAATCAGTAGCGTAGCTAGGATTTTTTTCCCGAGGGGGCACTGTGGGATCCTTGCTTTCTCAGGGGGGCACCGGCCATTTTCCGGTGTATGTGTGTGTCACAAGGGCGGATCCGACTTTCGCCAATAGGGGACGGGGCCCGAAATTATCTTCACTTATATTTTCCCTGATCAGTCACTTCTTAGTTTTATTCTTATAAAACAACATAAACATGAAATAATCTCATAAGCCTTATGAAAAGCGCGAAGCGCGAGCGATTTTTTTTTTTACTTGTATTTTTTCCTGAAAATTTAATTTTCTGGGCAATGTTATGTGTGATCCTGAACAAGATTCGTATGTAACTAGATGGTTACTGCGAACGCCAATATATTTCAATAATGCGAGCGCGAAGCGCGAGCAAATTTTTTGACATTCCGACCTAAAAATTGGTCATTCTAATTTTTGTATTAATAAATGGGATAGGTATGTAACTAAACAAGTGATGCGAAGCGCGAGAGGAAGAAAATTGAGATTTTAGACCTAAAAGCGGGACACACTTTCATATTTTGTAAATCATAAATAGGATATAATCAATTGGGTATCATTAATAATGGGATCGTGAAGCGTGAGCAGACAATTATTGATATTCTGATGTGAAACTGGATAATTTAAGTACATTTTAAATAAAGAACATGCAGGCTATCGCGCATGTTTTAGATTTAGACCTAGAATCTGGGCATTCTGAATACATTTGTTTAATGGAACATTATGGAATACACGCAGACAATATGAACTTGGCAAAATTAATCAAACAATGTGACCACGCAGCGTGAGCTTAAAATGCTGATATGTAGACCATAAAACGGACATTTTACAGACTACTTACATTTTGAAATGAAAAAAAATAATGAAAGCTCGAAGTCCGAGCTAAAATATATTATGTTTATTCACTTGTTCCATATCAGCCTATTGAGCAAGATATGAATCTCATCGAACAGGCAATTCTGGCGCGAAGCGCAAAAAATTTATATAGTAACATGAAAGATTTGTTTTTTAATTGCAAGTCTCCTCTTATTTTCCTCTTTTTTCTTCTTTCTTCTTCATTTCCTCTTCTTTCTCCCTTTTTCTTTCTTATTTTTTTGCTCTGCCAATTTTTTCTGGGGGGAGGGCACACCAAATCTCGGGGGGGGGGGGGCACGTGCCCCCGGCCCCCCGTAGCTACGCCACTGCTTTTAATGAAAATCCTGAGTGTATTCATAATCAAATCATATGAATTAATCTTTTAAACTCTTTATTTCATAAAACGAAATGAAGAGCCTTATTTCAGAACGAATACTTGGGATAGATTTTATATGATTCCTTTTGAATTTTCCTTATTAGCAATGCTTAGATATTTTCAATCCAAAAAAATCATAATATCCTTGGTATGGACAAATATTTGAAAACTGTTGGTATATTACAATCTGATTTTTGTTCCTTTTGTTCAGAACACACTGAAAATATTGCTCCCAACCCCATTGGCGAAAGCTGGGGCCTACTCTGATGAGAAACGAAACGAAATTGAAACCCCAAAGTGTTAAAAAATTCTATGCTTTCAGGCCGCATTTATTTTTTTCAACAAGTGGTATAATAATTATTCATGGACAATTTTTTCATGACACATCTTTTTTTTTTTAAGTGGATCAAATGCCCTTTTTTCATGTGATTATAAAATAAGATAATTCAACATGCATGTAAAGCACCTATCATTGCCTATGTTTACCTGGCTGGGAAGGGCGCCATTTTTCGAAAAGTACGCAGAGGAACCAAAATCAGTTCGGTGCCCCGGGGTGCAAAAAGATACGCGCCTGCAAGAAACAGTGTGGGTGGTGTCATCAGTACCTTCATTTGCATACTGTCCAGGATGTGCATAGACTGTTTTGTGAAATTAATTTTCTACTATCTTATAACATGCACCCCGTAGGTTTAAACGCTTTTGAATGCCACTTCATTTGTGTATTCTTTATCCCGGTTTATAAGTGGAGAACATACACGAACTCCCAACAAAGTTTCACTATCAAGAAAGGAAAAAAAGAAGGGAAAAGGAAAAAAATAAATTATTTAATTTTCATATATCAATATCTATTACAAAATTTTATTTTTGTATTAATGAAAAAAATTGCAATTATTAATTGTCAAATGATTTTCTCTCTCAAAAAAAATCATCTTGCATAGAATTGTTTTCAATATAGACTTGTGTAATGCAGGCAATACTACCAGAGGCAATAGGGGTGGGGGCGGAATTTTTTCAGCCATATTTCCCCGATCGGCCGCTCGAAGATGATTTTTTTTTTGTTTCTTTGATGGGGGTAGTCCTATAAGTCACTTCTTAGCTTTATTCTTTAAATCAACATAAATATATAATATTATAATCCTTATTTTATAATGCGGGCGCGAAGCGCGAGCAATTTTTTTTTTAAATTGTATATTTTCCTAAAATTTGAACATTCTGATAAAAATGTGCTTGCAATAATTACTACGAACGTGAAGCGCGAACAGAAATTTTTGATACACGTTTTGAACTGATCGGAAATGTAGGCCTACCTGTAAAAGACTGTTTGCAGTTAGCCATGAAGACGTTACAAATTTCAACAATCAAATAATGCGGGCGCGAAGCGCGAACTACATAAAGAATGGAAAACTTTAATCAATTTTTGTAATCATGAACAAGGATAGCTATATAACTAACAATTGACGCGAGAGGAAAAATTCTAGTTATAGACCTAGAACGGGACACTCTATTCATGATTTGTAAATCATGAAAAGGATGAGTAAGAGGGGATCTTCCTACATTAATATTGCGAGCCCAAAGGGCGAGCAGAAAATTTTTGACATTGTGATCTGAAACTGGATAACTGAATGAACATGCATGCGCGTGTTTCAGATTTAGACCTAGAATCTAGGCATTCTAAATACATCTTTTATCATGAAAATAAAAGCGAGCGCGAAGCGCGAGCTTAAAGTATTTGATATTCCGATCAGAAAAGGGGGGTCAATTTCAGCTTTATATTTCACTTTGTAGGAAAATTGTAAGGTGGATATAAATCGCACGTGACAAAGAGCTGGTATTTTTCATTATTACTTTGAATTTGAGACATAGGACCGTGACATCCTTAGGACATGGTATTTGAATATGATGAGTATATATATCTTCCTATTCATCTTTCTAAGCGAGAGATTAAACAAAAGGGACAATTTGATTATTAAATCGATATCTTATTTATTAATGCATAATGATGGCGCGGAATCTGGTGATATTATGGCCTGAACACTACATTTCAAGCACTTTTTTATTATGAATAGGATGTATCAGTAATCAGTTGATATATTTTTAACCACGCGAGCCGAAATTTTTGATAAACATGAGGGGATTTTAAATAGTTTGTTATAATAATCAATATTGAGATATACATAATCCGCCAATCAAAATGCAAGCATAGCAGTGCTAGTTGATATGTTTTGACAATCAGACCTGAAAAGGGATATTTTGACATTTTTATGGTATACATGAAAATAATAGGTATCTGATGTATAAAAATTCGCGAGCGCGCAGCGCGAGCGGAAAATTTCAATATTCAGACCATAAAACTGCCATTTTTCCAGAGCACTTTTAATAAATCAATTTGTAAATCACACAAATTAATGAAAGTTAAATTTCCGAGGAGAAATATGTTTTGTATGTTGACTTCCAAACTTGATATTTAAGCTCCATGTTGAACAAGATACATGTATGTGAATCACTTAACAGGCAATGCGAGCGAAAAATTTTATATAGTGACATGAAATATCTTTTTTACAAGTCTTCCTCTTATTTTATTCTCTCGTCTTCCTCTTCTTTTCCTTCCTTTTTTTCTTTCTCTTTTTATCTATTTTTTTGCTCCACCAATGGGGGGGGGGCACCTGGATCCGCCTATGCAGAGGCGTTCCACTTATTATTTGTTTAAGGAAAAAATGAGGAAAACCCACATAGCTCCCTTTTGCTCCTTTGTCCTTTTTAAAAAAAAAATGGGGTGACCGCCCCACTCAAAAGAAAAATGTATTTCACAATATTTTAAGGCAGCTGCTCTTTTATGGCATAATAAACCATAAATAACGATTTCTTATTAATCAATTATTCTCTGATGGATTTTCCTAAAAGTTTCATCGATATTCTTTTTTTTATATATATTTTTTATGGTATTTTACAAGAATATAACAAAAAAGTTCTGATTGAATTTCTCTGCTCTTGCCCAACTGTACCTTTGCATATAGCTATTTGCTATACCGTAGTCCGTAGTACTGTTGACGCCCTCTAGCTAGCTAGCTCAGCGCATCACATACTAGTAGTACGGTAGATCAGTGTACGTATACATATATCCGCCGTACAAATATCTCTGACGCCACGGTATTGTTAGGCAGACTGGGGCCTGGCCCTGGGCGTACGGTACTCGAATAGAGCTCGAGATTTCTACTCTAAATTTGAAGAGTTGAAGCTGAAGACGGTGAAGTCTTGCTTGAAGGGGGAAAAACACAACCAGATATTGGTAAGACAACTCATGATCTAATAGCAATTATTAACGAGCATGGCAAGAGTTCCAGGAATTCTCGCGATCGCGCTGCCTAGCCCTAATACAGCTGCTCTCGTGCCATGGCTTTCGGGCGCTCGTACCTAGCCTGGAGCTGGCGTCTGGGGAGTAAACATCATCTACTATTACTAGGCTTTACTCCCCACTGGCGCGGCAAGCATCATTAGCATAGTAGTCAATAAATATTATATATTGGCTAATGCAAGTATTATACAATTATTTTACCATTTAGTTTCAACTTCAAGTAACTTAATCCAACCCTTTTACGACTATTCCCCTAAAATAAATTGGTTAGTAGACTATAGTATAGTACTGTAGCGGCCGCCGCTCTCGCTTATTTCTTCCATTCCGACCTCTACGTCAGGATGGTGTTCAGTCTGTGGTGGATCACCTGAGCTTTTCTCTATTTCCATTTTTTGTCTATCTCAATATTTTCCGAGCATGCAGTTTCCAAGATAATTATAATAAGAGTGGAAGAAAATGCTAGAGCGGCTCGCTATAGTTTATTTGCAATTAAGGGTCGTTTCGTCAAAATATATGACTATGGGGGTACACAGCAAAGAAATTAAGACACAGGGGTTTGTGACTCAGATTTTAGTTTCAATGGCAAAAAGAAAAATGGTGCACTTTATTATTCAAATTGCATAAATATATACATGTACTTTACTCGCCACTGTTACAGGTAAACAATGTCTAATATTTAGATAAGCTCTAAGATGTTTTTGTTATCAGAGAAATAAGGGCTAATTATTAAACTTTTATTTTGGGCATCCAAGTATAAGAATTTTCCAAATCTATATAACCGGCGTCTAGCTTAAGAGAAAAACATCTATTTCCAGCTTCCCAGTCTCGACATTCGATCGTTTCCACGTCTGTTAATTCCGGCGTCGATATATACGAAGAGATTGATTCCTAGACTATTTACTTCAGGTCGCTCGCCCAAAATAATTATTAAGAAAATTTATATCATAGCAAGATCTATACTTTTATTAATCTGGACCTCTATTGGGGAATTCTCATATTCAAACATACGGGTCAATATAGGGACTTAATTCAATTCATATCGAGGTTTCCAGCGTCTATATGCCTTGGCTATAGGCTTGTTTCCTGCGTCTGTTTACCTTTCCAAGTTTTCCAAGTCTTCCCCGTGGCAAGCCTTCCGCAGTCAGATTTCCGTTGTTTGTGCCAGCCCCGGCGACTAAACGTATCTTATTTATATGGACAAATTGCGGACGTAGGTGAAAACAGTGCGCCGAGCGGGTTTGGATAGCACACACACGTCTACGCGCAGCGTATAATGTACAGAGAACTCGAACTGTGCTTTATCGAAGCCAGTTTATTCACAATTTCTCGTTTATTACTACAAAACATTCAATAAGTCGATACATTTCCAAAAGGATATATCTTTTTGCACTGAAATATATACAGAACAATTCATATCAATAATCAAAAAGATATGAAATAGTCAAAAATCTATCAAAATCGACCAGCGCTGCGATCGGACGTACTGTGCATTCCAAACGCTCATCCGCACTTATGCAAATACGCCGGCTGTGCTCTTATGCGAATTATGTACGTTCATAAACACAGCCAGCGATGAATTATTCAATCTATATCTACACCAATTCGATCATAAAAACTGCAAATCAACTTATCTCCTAACATTTCTTCATTAAAAACTCAGGCCTCATTTACAAAACTAGCTAATACATTAATCATTTTAGAATATGAAATCTCAAGTAATTTCTAATAATAACCGAAAGACATAATACTCACGGTTGAATGAGTTCTCGCGACAGCTATGAATAATGAGTAAACAATAGTCATGCGCAGGGCTGATTGTTTACGTCACGATCCTTGTTGCGGGATCGTTACACAGCCCTCCTCTCTACGAAATGCGTCCTCGCATTTTCAAAACCTACATGGATAACCAAGTCCTTTTTCCAAGTAAAATATTAAGCATTACATCAGCCAAATTTATTCATTAACAGGAATAGTCACAAAGATTCAAACAAAAGAAAAGTTGGTATTTGGAAGATTGTCAGCAATTGCTTCTTAACTCTTAATACTCTGATAGCTCACCTCTTCTCTCAATCTTTTGTACTAAAATAGGCATCACCATACAATCACCATCATCATCCGATCAATCAAACATTACTTTAAATTTTCAGCACATATACTTATAGTTCAAGAAGCAGCGTCTGACTCTGCCAAATAAAACCAATTTCACTCCACTCATTCCAGTGGTGAATTTTTCTGCATTAATTTTAGAACTTGGAAGAAATCATTGGTATCCAATTCCTACTATAAGTTTATTAATTACTCTACTCAGTGGCGTTACAAAAGTGAACATATTTGCAAATTCATTTTACATACAGAAAAAGAAGGATAGAGTAAAGATGAAGAGATTGGGAAAGTAGTGGAAGTAGGAGAAAGAGAAAGGCCAGTAGGAATAGATGAAAGATGGAAGAGAAATATATGATAATATAAAATGCGAAAATACATATATATTACACAATCAATAAAAATAATTAGGAGGGCGGCGACTTCGTCTTGGATAGCGACCAGATCCTTCCTCACTTCCAGTTGGTTCTTCGTCATTTCCCTCGTCTCGTTCTGTACTCTGGTCTGTGGTTTCCTCATCATTGGTCTGGTCGGTTACCTGGTTCCAGTTACATAGTTCGGTTCCTTCATACCCCTTTAGCCTGTCGAAGTGGACCACCTTTGCACGACATCTAGGATTCTTCTGGATGCGAAACGTGACCTCCGACATCTTCCTCATCACACGAAATGGACCTTCCCATTTGTTTGCGAGTTTAGGGCTCACTCCCTTCTTCTTTACATCGTTCCGTAGCCAAACATATTGCCCAACGTTGAAGGTCTCGCCAAACATAGTTGCATCATAGTTCCTTTTCTGTCTTCTCAAGTTGGCGTCCCCGTCCTTCATCACAGAAGAATACATTTCCTCCATTCTGTCTCGAAGATTGGCTGCGTAGTCAGTTTCAAGTTCATTTTCCTTGTGTTGATCAACATACAAGTCCATTGGGTGAGTAACCTCTCGCCCAAACATCATCATATTTGGCGTCTCTTGAGTGGTTTCATGTACCGCACTTCTATAAGCGGCTGTAGCAAAGGGAACATATCTGTCCCAATCTTTCTGATGCTTGTCAGGATCTATCATCGTTCCGAGCATCCCTAGCAAGGTCCTATTGAATCTTTCCACCATCCCATCAGACTTCGGGTTATAAGCGGTGGTTCTCGTCTTCTTTATACCAAGAATTTGGCAGACTTCCTTGAATAACTTAGACTCAAAATTGCGACCTTGATCTGAATGTATTTCCTTTGGCACCCCATAACGACAGATGAATTCCTCAACTAGCTTATTTGCCACAGTATGTGCTTGTTCATTGCGGATGGCGTATGCTTCCACAAACTTTGTGTAATAGTCTGCCACAACTAATATGTACTTGTTCTCATTTTCGGTAGTTGGTAAGGGTCCCATTATATCAAGTGCAATCCTCTCCAATGGACCACCAGATCGTCTCTGTTGTAGCGGCGCTCTTTTCTTTCTTCCATGGGACTTCCTTTTCCCACACATCAAACATTGTCGAATGAAAGACCTCACATCTGCCTTCATGCCCACCCAGTAATAGCGAATCTGGGCACTCCTCAAAGTTTTCATGGACCCTAAATGTCCACCTAGCCTGCCACCGTGAATCTCTTCCAGTACTTCTTGTACTCTTTGCTTTGGCAACACAAGTCTCCGTCTAGAAGTTTTTCCATCTTCCGACTCCCAGTTCCGATAAAGTACCCCATCTACCATCTCAAGCTGTCCCCAGTGCCCAAGTAATACCTTCGCTCTGAAAGACAAAGAAGACATCTCTTCCTTGGTAGGTTTCCTGACTTGTTCCAATGCTTCTATCACCGGCTTAATACCTGTATCTTCAAGCTGAGCCTTCCTCATCTCAGCTCTGTTATTACCTGTTACGTCGGTCATCTGAATAACACAAGTGCGTCTGCAGTTAGTGTCTGAATGCTCAATTCCGCAATCATTCTCTCTTCCACACTGTCTGCACGGACGCCTTGAAAGCGCATCAGCATTGCCATGACTTCTTCCAGCTCTATGAATTATTTCAGTGTCATAAGCGGCTATAACCTCTAGCCATCTGGCTAACTGTCCCTCTGGTTGCTTAAAGTTGGTTAGCCATCTTAATGCTCCGTGATCTGTCCTTACTTTGACATGTCTACCATACAGATATTGCTTGAAATGCTTCAAGTATGTAACAACCGCCAAAAGTTCTCTACGGGTGACACAATAATTGCGTTCCGCCTTGCTAAGAACTTTGCTCCCATAAGCGATCACTCTCTCCTTCCCGTCTTGTACTTGTGACAGCACCCCGCCTATTCCCTCCTTGCTTGCGTCAGTATCCAGTATGAACTCTCCTTCGGTACTTGGATATGCTAAGATTGGTGCTGAGATCAGTCTTTGCTTGAGTTCATCAAAAGCGGCCTGGCAGACAGAACTCCATATGAACTGTCCGGCACGACCCTTCTCTGTCAATTGATGAAGCGGTTTAGCAATGGTTGCAAAACCCTCAACAAATCGTCTATAATAGGATGCAAGTCCTAAGAAACTTCGAACTTCTTTCACATTCCGAGGTGTAGGCCATGATCGCACAGCATCAATCTTCTCGTCTTGTGTTGAAACACCTTCATCTGAGACTACATGTCCTAGGTAGTCGACTTTCCGTTTGAACAGATGGCATTTCTTCGGTTTTAACTTCAAGTTGGCTTGTCGTAGTCGGTGAAATACTTCTCGTAGTCGGCATAGTTCCTCTTCTACGGACTTTCCAAATATGATCAAGTCATCCAAATATACAAGTAACGTCTGCCAGTGGAGTCCCGTTAGAACTTTGTCCATTAACCTCTCGAATGTTGCTGGGGCATTACAAAGACCAAAAGGCATCACATTCCATGAGTAGAGTCCCCCGTCAGCCAGGAAAGCGGACTTTGCCTTTGCATCTTTATCTAAGGCTACTTGCCAATACCCACTTGCCAAGTCCAGGGTTGAGAACCACTTTGCTCCTGACAGAGCGTCCAAAGTTTCGTCTATCCTAGGTAAGGGATATGCGTCTTTGATTGTGGCAGCATTCAGCTGTCGATAATCTACACAGAATCGCTGGGATCCATCCTTTTTCTTGACGAGCACAATGTTTGAAGCCCAAGGACTGTCAGTTGGTTCGATAAGTTCCTTTGCAAGTAGATCATCTACTTGCTTCTTGATTTCTTCTCTTTGTCCAAATGGGTGTTTGCGTGGGCGTTGTCTGATAGGTCTCTGAGTTCCAGTATCAATCTTGTGTTGAACCAGATTTGTTCTTCCAATATCGTCATCTCCCTTGGAAAAGATATCTTGAAATTCTGTCAATAACTTTTCTATTTCGTGATGATACTCAGTTGGCACTCCTTCTTTACTTCTGTTTAGTAGGTCTCTTAAGTGGTCTTGTACCATTCCATCACTAACAGTGGTGTACTTGGGAACTTCTTGGATCTCATTCCTATCTATTTCTGTCATGGTAGCGATAGGTGTATTCTTCATTATGACCTTGTTTGATGAAGAAGGGTTAAATACTCTAACAGGCACCAAATCCTCGCCCATTGTGATTAATGCCCTTGCAGTAATGATACCTTTCTTCATAAGTTGGTGTTGGGCGTTTCCAGCCTCTATTAAGCCCAATGTGTTTGGTTTGATTCTTTCTTTAGTTGTTCCAAGGATCACAGCTTCGTTACCCGCTGGGATAGTAGTGGTTTCTGACGCAACTATACGACAGAATAACTTCTTGCCAGTTTCATTACTGCAATCGACTTTTCCCCATTTTGTAGTTAGTTGGAAATTATTAAGATCAATACTGGCTCCCATCTTAGTGAGGTTATCCAAACCGAGTATTCCATCGCTACTAACATCTGCTACCAGTACAGTTATTAGTCCTTTGTTAGGGCCTATCGTCATCTCATGAGTTATTGCTCCAAATATGGCTAATGGCGAACCATCTGCTAAAAATGCAACTACATCTCGATTTTGCAGTGGAGGCCTTTGCCTTTCATCTAATTGTTCATAGACTCGTCTTGAAATGTAAGAGTCTGACGCACCAGTATCAATTAAAAACTTGTATTCTTTATCCTGAATATGTATTGGAACATAGAGACCATCAATGTTATGATTTATACTTGGTACGAAACTTGTCTTCTGATTTCTTTGGGTCCTGTCTAATTCTGGGCTTCTGGCCGACCCATGACCCGTTGGGACGACCACTGGTCGTTTGACTGGTAATGACGATTAGCTCTGGTTTGTTTTGGCCAAGGCGTGTCAACTTGGTTTAAGTTTTGTCTTTGTACATCCCGTTGTTTCTTGCGACATTCCCTCGCAAAGTGGCCAGGTTGATCACAATAGAAGCATCTCAGTATCTTCTCATCACGCGTTGGTTGGTTTGGTATCTGTTTGGTTCTAACTTTCCTGACATCTTCCACTACTCTCTCATTCTCGGGTCGGTTTTCCATAGCTTGTCCTATGGCTTTGGCAACTTCATCTTTGATTATCTTTTCCAGATCAATATCAGAGACAATCCCTCTATTATAGGCAGGCTTCTTCCACCCATTTCGCTCAGCTTCCGTCTGTAGAAACGTTTCACTTGTAATTGCTGCTCGAATCATTTCATCTAGGCTAGTTGCCTTAGCATGAAATATCCCCATGCGAATCTCACTACTGCGAATAGCATCCGTAAAATGAATTCTAGCCAACCTATCAATTCCCTGACTGTCGAAGTTTGGGTATGCTTTAGCAGTTAGTTCTCTAATGTGACGACCTAATTCTTGGAGTGATTCTCCCTGACGTCTCCTACGATTCCTGAGTTCCATCAAATAGCTTTCTGCTTGCTTTGCAGAAGAGAACCTGAATGATAATACATCCTTTATTTCTTCAAAGTTCCACTTTTTCCCCCTCTGTTCTCCTAAAAGTCTCAGGGCTGGTCCTCTTAAGCTTGCGGCAAGGTACTTAGCTGATTCTTCATCATTCCAGTTGTTAATTCCACAACAAGATTCGAAATGAGAACTGTAATCTTCCCAGTCCGTACTCCCATCATACTTGTCCGGCATGATTAGTGGACGGGTGTTAATTTCCTGAGCTTTCATCTCTTTGAAGCTAGATTTATTATTTGCCTGTGGTTTGTTAGTTTCTTCCAGTTCCGGCATTTTCTCGACATCTGATTTTCCTTCCTCGTGTTTAGTATCTAGTTCTTGGACGTTTTCCGGTCGTCTAGTTGGTTTGAAAACGAATTCCACTTCACTATCGTCCAAGGAGTCTGACATTTCCTCTGTGGTAGAGTCTGGACCTGCACGTCTTCTCCTTCTTTTTGTCTTCTTACTCAGATTCATCATTTGGGCCATTAAGTTTGATAATTGCTTCATAATGCGACTCTGTGTCTTCTCTGTTCTATTATCTATCTTTGAGCTTATTGCATTAGACATTATTTCTTCAGAGGAACAACTTAGCTCATCTATTTCCCTCTCTCTGTGCGGTACCCCCGCCATGTTTATCCCACTTCTGACACCAATTTTGTAGCGGCCGCCGCTCTCGCTTATTTCTTCCATTCCGACCTCTACGTCAGGATGGTGTTCAGTCTGTGGTGGATCACCTGAGCTTTTCTCTATTTCCATTTTTTGTCTATCTCAATATTTTCCGAGCATGCAGTTTCCAAGATAATTATAATAAGAGTGGAAGAAAATGCTAGAGCGGCTCGCTATAGTTTATTTGCAATTAAGGGTCGTTTCGTCAAAATATATGACTATGGGGGTACACAGCAAAGAAATTAAGACACAAGGGTTTGTGACTCAGATTTTAGTTTCAATGGCAAAAAGAAAAATGGTGCACTTTATTATTCAAATTGCATAAATATATACATGTACTTTACTCGCCACTGTTACAGGTAAACAATGTCTAATATTTAGATAAGCTCTAAGATGTTTTTGTTATCAGAGAAATAAGGGCTAATTATTAAACTTTTATTTTGGGCATCCAAGTATAAGAATTTTCCAAATCTATAACCGGCGTCTAGCTTAAGAGAAAAACATCTATTTCCAGCTTCCCAGTCTCGACATTCGATCGTTTCCACGTCTGTTAATTCCGGCGTCGATATATACGAAGAGATTGATTCCTAGACTATTTACTTCAGGTCGCTCGCCCAAAATAATTATTAAGAAAATTTATATCATAGCAAGATCTATACTTTTATTAATCTGGACCTCTATTGGGGAATTCTCATATTCAAACATACGGGTCAATATAGGGACTTAATTCAATTCATATCGAGGTTTCCAGCGTCTATATGCCTTGGCTATAGGCTTGTTTCCTGCGTCTGTTTACCTTTCCAAGTTTTCCAAGTCTTCCCCGTGGCAAGCCTTCCGCAGTCAGATTTCCGTTGTTTGTGCCAGCCCCGGCGACTAAACGTATCTTATTTATATGGACAAATTGCGGACGTAGGTGAAAACAGTGCGCCGAGCGGGTTTGGATAGCACACACACGTCTACGCGCAGCGTATAATGTACAGAGAACTCGAACTGTGCTTTATCGAAGCCAGTTTATTCACAATTTCTCGTTTATTACTACAAAACATTCAATAAGTCGATACATTTCCAAAAGGATATATCTTTTTGCACTGAAATATATACAGAACAATTCATATCAATAATCAAAAAGATATGAAATAGTCAAAAATCTATCAAAATCGACCAGCGCTGCGATCGGACGTACTGTGCATTCCAAACGCTCATCCGCACTTATGCAAATACGCCGGCTGTGCTCTTATGCGAATTATGTACGTTCATAAACACAGCCAGCGATGAATTATTCAATCTATATCTACACCAATTCGATCATAAAAACTGCAAATCAACTTATCTCCTAACATTTCTTCATTAAAAACTCAGGCCTCATTTACAAAACTAGCTAATACATTAATCATTTTAGAATATGAAATCTCAAGTAATTTCTAATAATAACCGAAAGACATAATACTCACGGTTGAATGAGTTCTCGCGACAGCTATGAATAATGAGTAAACAATAGTCATGCGCAGGGCTGATTGTTTACGTCACGATCCTTGTTGCGGGATCGTTACAGTACTATTTATAGATCTATCTTATTTTGTTATGAAATTGCCCTTAGGGCGAGGTGGTGTTGATTACTAATTATGTTATATTTTAATTGTTTTCAAAATTTTAGTCATTCATAGTCCCATATTTTGATGGAAAGGCTCTATTTACAGTGAAAATCGATTAATTTGTTTAGGCCTACATATGGCAGTGTATCCTATTGCCGGACACCTTTATTTCAGTGCTTTAAAAATGACAACCAGAGGAAATACAATGAAGAAAAATTATACCTTGCTATTCCAAATATTCTGAAAATTATGAATATGATGAAATTATTTTATATTTTCCAACCGTTTTCTTTGCACCGCACTTGCCGCATACCCCTCCGCGAAAAACAATTATTTTCGTGCGTAACAAATTACATCATAATTCCGGACGCGCGACGGACGGGTAAAAATATTCTTGATTATAATGATGTAAGAAAGAGTTGGTGTGATTTTTTCATGATATATCATCTCATGAGTAAATTCTAAGTTTTTGTTTGCTTTCTTATATCGATTTTGAGCAGATCTTTGTAATAAATTGGTGTTTGCTAACTAATTTCATTTTTTAATTTTTTTTTGATTGCGTGTTCGATATGGCACTTTCCAGTATTAATGCTCGTTCATATCGTGACCCTCAGTCAAGTTCTCGTGCGCAGACGATCGTTGACGGCTCTCTATCTACCTCGCGCACGGACGGCCGGGGTATACCTTGAGAACTAGCCGTCGACGATCTGATATCGACGGAGCGGACGAGATTGAAATTCGGCGAATCAGGCCCGAAATTAGGTCCGTTTTGCCATCAGAAAATAGATCAATTGGGATCAATTGTTAATGCAAAACTATATTTTAAGCATTTTCTGTCATTTTAGAGAAAAATAAGGTAAAAGTTGGATTTTTTGGCCTTGTTTTTGCAAACTTGTTCTTTGAATTGATCTGTGAAATTGAACTGCGGAAGTCTTACGGTACGAAATTGATTTCGTACGCAGTAACATGCGCGTCCGGAAATATGATAGTGTCCGGTAATACAATACGTGACTATATATAGGCTCCCTGCATTAAATAGGTCACCTAGCAGATAAAAACAATCTATTGCTCTGCGTTTTTCAACATGTAACCATCAAATGATGCCAGTAATTTTGAAGGTTTATGCTTTGTTACATTGTCTGACACTACTTCAAACAATTTTATGAAGTATTGCTTGCAAAGCTCTTGAAATCGCTCTCTCGTCCGGACAAAGGACCCTGTCTGGTAGGACACCTGTTTAGACAAAGTGGAAAGTGACTTCTGTTTATGGAGGAGGTGAAGCAAGATGCCGTCCAGTGGAACTGCTGGAACGACTGACAAAACAGAGACTGAAAGTTGCGATGTAGTCTGCAAGCTATTTTAGTCATTAATGCATTCATAATTTCTCTTGTACTCCATACATAAGTTGAATTCTAGACTGAAAAATCTGCTTTTACAGATAATTTTTTAAGATTTTCTTATTTTTCTCAGTCCTCCAGCCCCCTGGCGTTCAACTACACACCTGTAGATGGTATCGGCTTTGCAATTAGACAAACTAATGACATCAATGAATATCACTAATTCTGAAGCTTGACTTGTGAACGAAATTGCCATTACAGCTGTCTGGATTGTGGTTTATTTATCTATTTTTTTCTATTGTCATATTAATGAAAACTTGTTTTCTTTGATGATAATAATGACAAACGATAATAACAGTTCTTTTGCGGCACATATCAAATTATGATGTGTCTTGGTTATTTAAATTTGTAACTTAACCAGATTGGCATGCATTTTAGTAGACAGGAATAACCGTCGTTTCTGGGGATTTATTCAACAATCTCTGACATTTTACTTTAATCCCCATTCACCGACAGTAAAGTGTCCGTGTGGGCTCCCATTTGTTATAACACCAGCACTTTTGTCAATCCAGAGTCTAAAGTTTGGGGCTATATAACCAGGGCTCCACACTAACACATTTTTTCTACTGGTCCAACCTATTCATGTCGGACCAGTAGATACCCAGTTTTTCAAATTTTTACTGGTCCGAACCTAAAATCTACTGGTCCCCCAAAATAAAGAAAACATTAAGAAAAGGCGCAAGTTTATTTTTCTAGCCTTCCGTTACCCCCCCCCCCCAAAAAAAAATGAAGGAAATGAAGGACAAAAAGAAAGCAAGACCGAAACGAAGAAAGACAGAAACGAAGAAAGAAAGAAAAAAAGGAAGGAAGGAAAAGAAAGAATAAAAGAAAGGAAGGAAGAAAAAAAGGTAAAGAAAGGATAGATGTGAAGGAAGAAAAAAATAGAACTAAAGGAAAGGAAGGAATAAAGAAGGAACAAATATAAGAAAGACTGAAAGAAAGAAAGAAATGAAGGAAGGAAATGAAGCAAGCAATACAGAAAGAAATAACAAATCCAGAAAGTAGTAAAGGAATTAAAGAAAGAAGAAGCAATAAAAAAGAAAGGGTAAAAGGAGAGATGGAAAGACAGACAAAAGAAAGAAAGGAAGGATTGAAGGAGGGAAGGAATTAAGGAAGAAATGACGGAAAGGTAAAATGATAGATAGAAGGAAAGAAATAAATAAAGGAAGGAAGGAAAGAAAGAAGCAAGCAATCATAAAAAAAAAGAAAGACCGAGAGACAAAGAAAGGAAGGAATGAAAGAATAAAGGAAGCAAGCAGTCAAAAAAAGAAAGGAAGGTAAAAGGATATAATTAAGAAAGGGAAAAAGGAAAGAAGACAGAAGGAAGGAATGAATGTAATAAAGAAAGGGCTGAGAAAAGAAATAAAAAAAGAAAGGGTAAATAAAATGATGGATGGAAGAAAGAAACAAAGAATGAAGAAAGGGGTAAAAAGAAGGAAGGAAAGAAAGGAAGAAGAGATGAATATAGGATGGATGGACTCAAAAACTAAAGAAAGAAAATGTCAGAAAGAAAGAGGGAGAAAAAGAAAATATAGAAAATATTTTATAAAAGGATAGAAAGAAAAAATGAATTAAAGAAAAAGGGAAATTAAAAGAAAAGACAGTAACAAAAAAATCGAGGGAAGAAACAAAGAAAGATTAAGAAGGAAAGAAAGATAGGAAGAAAGCTAAAACTATTATCATAAATAATTTATCAGTTTCTTTTTGGCTCAATTAAAATAGCTAAGAAATAAAGACAGATACCAAGTTTATCAACACACACATAAATGCATATGTGGGGCTATTATGTATTCAGACGATATCACCCGAAACCCGATCTATTGGAACCAAAACAGAAGTGAAAATTTCTCCTTTTACTGCTCAGAAATGACAGAGTTGCTACAATTTTTAGGAAATATGGACATTATAAGAGCCTTTCATGAGTATGAACCTTGAATTTTGACAGCTCTGTGAGAGATTTCTGCCAGAGTTTATTAGCCAGGCTTCGTTCGTGCGGGCAGTGGAGAATTTACCATGTGAGTTGTGTGGCTAACTACATGTACACTGCACTGTATGCATGCTGTAATATACATTACGTGCGATTCATTCTGTGTGTATTCTGTGTGTGGATGGCAAAATTTAACGGGGGGAAATGGTTTGCTGTGAATTTGACCATTTCTGGAAAAGTTATTGGCCAACAATGGTTTTTATTACTGGTCATGCCGGACCCTTAAATCTTGCTATTTTTGGAAAAATTACTGGCCCGACAATGATATTTTTTACTGGTCATGTCGGACCAGTAAATCTTCCAATTTCTGAAAATCTACTGGCCGGACAGCGATTTTTACCGGTCTTGGACCGTCGGACCGCCGCTAGTGTCGAGCCCTGATATAACTCATCGAGGTTACACTCTAAGAATATATAAACTACAAATTAAAAATATAGAACTATTTAACATAAGAGTAGTTTATTCGTTACCCTGACTCGAATAGCCACCGGTAAAAAACTCCCCGAAAGAGGCTAACTGCAATCAGATAGCCTGGGAAACCCGTCACGGGACGAGACCCATAAAACCCCCTCGCCACATATAAGCCTCCTCTTTCGTTACCGCGACGTCGTTGAGTACACTCGAAACGTTTAGCCACCGCGCAAATTTTTTTTATGAATCACGATGTCTGAAGAAATAACTGAAATAAACATTATTATTTTCCAACCCTAAAGATCTCAATAAAAAGGGGAGATCAACTCGGTCAAGATAAAGCCGAGGGCCATTATCTCGGTCAAGACAAAGCCGAGAAATAATAACAGCACGATGATAAGGCGGCCAAGATAAAGCCGAAGAATAAGAAGTCTAACACTTATAACCCGGCCAAGACAACGCCGGCTAATGACACTACACAATCAGACACCCAGCCCCTTAGGCGGGAGGTAGACAAGGGTACGGATAAATCAGAAGAGGCTGTTTACACTCCTTCCGATCGTGGTAACTCCTCATCAAAGAGTACAGGGCAGGCAAGAAGAAGCCTCGCGATGACCACTCGTGTTCTAATGACAATCAGGCTCGAGTTAACGACCCACTACAACCCCTATATTTTATATGAAGCTTCGACTGGCCCGGGATTGTGACCGGTCAGTCCATTCATTGCCAGACCCCGCCGAGACGGGTCATCATCAGTTATCTATAGTACAGTCCACCAGGTTGGTGTATCATCGTACTTGTAGAATTGTGCAGGAGTTCATACAGTGCTTTGGAATTAAGATCTATTCTACGTACATGCGGTCTAAAATAATAATAATTAAGAGAAATTATTAACAATTGTAGTAGTTGGATCTTGGAAGCCTTGCAGGCGATCCTCCCCCATCGGGTGCTGCAATCGACCCATCCCGACCCCTAGCCGCCCGAGACAATGAGCTAATGAAAACTCGACTCATTCTAGACCATAATTCAATGCTCTAGACGTAGAGAGAGAGGCCTAGATCGCCTCATACAGATCGCGGAGTTGGGGCTAATGATAACTCGCCTCGTACTAGCCGTAGATAATAGTTTTCCATCGTGGGAGAATCTGATTCGGAATTCGATTACCACCGACCCAATTCATTAGAAGAGATTGGGGGCGATTTCCCCCCATCAAATTCTTATACACTGTAAAAAAACGTGATTTTACAGAAAATAAACAGAAGATTATGCAGAAAGCAATAACAGAATCATTCTGTAAATTCATTAAACAGGAACTTTTCTGCAATTCAACAGAACAGACTCTGCTGCAGGAACTTCTTTTATTTTAAGGATAAATTTTCTAACAGTGTAGCAGCTCCTTGCATTCCCTGAAAGCTGCCCAGCAAATGGGATTCGATCGAAGAGATTCACCATTAGGGGTACGAGAGAGTTCTGGCTTACTCAAACGCGATACTCCGACTAGTGGGAACATGCCTTTTAAATACTGCCCTCATCTTCGGGCCGAAAACAGTATACCAGTAGCGTATACGTACGTAGCGAATAATGAGCGAGAGAGAAGTCAATCTTCCGCCTGAACTCGTCCGTCTGCGATCAAGATGGACGTTCCGTATAGAGATCCTGCTTTCGGGAAGTCCGCTCCCAGATAAGCAACACTCTCGGCTTATACCCATCAGTAAAGAAGTCTCGAACTCTACGGTTTGCCGCTCAAGACTTTGAGGATTTTTTGTGCATCCCTTCGGCCCCGGACGTTGCTTTCCGTGTCGGGGATGCGGGAGCGAGGAAGACTAGATCGGGCCGTAACCCTCGCCGCGGCACTGGTTACCACTCAGCCGACTATCAGCTTACAGTTGCAGCGCTGGACGTGGCCGCCCGGAGCGGTATGGTTTTCGCGATGTACTAGGGGTATCTGATATCCGCTCGTAGTGAAGCTGAGCGGCTTGGACTGAGTCTCTACCAATGACAAGAACTTATTGCTAGAGTCACAAAATCGCTGATCTCCAGTATGAGCAAGCAGCAATCAACACTGCTATGCACAAGGGCAAGGAGGGCTAAAGACTAGATGCTCTCAAGATGATTGAGAAAGGGGCAGCTACTGAGCTGGACTTCTCATTCTCAATAAGCTTCCTTGCGAAGGTAAGGACTTGTTTATGGACACTTTCAAGAAGTATTGCACAAGTCTTTTTCAGCCAACACCACAGCTGACAAGACATTTTATTAGCTCTCCTCGAGTAGACCTAGTCCGCCAGGCCCTAGTCCAGGGCCAGGCCCAGACCAGAGACCTCCATACGCTAGCTCTAGCTCCATACCCTCCTAGACCTATAAGGAACTTAAAGGGTCATCCCCCTCTTCCCTCGCTCTGGTAGCGACGCCAGGAATGAAAGGGGCCGCTGGGAAAGTCATAGGAATCCTCATGGTGGGGGACGGGGCTGCCAGGCGTTCTTTCAATGCACCAAATTCAGGGCCCCCACTCATAACCGGGACTTATGACAATCTAACACTAACCCTTCCCCACAAGCAGTAGGGAGAAGACTATTTCTTTGCCTTTACTTTTCATTATTTGAAATCTGTTCCAAGTCCACAGCAATATGTAATATTGAGGTGTTCATGTGCCAAAAAAAAAAACAAAAAAAAAAAAAACTACCCTTTCATATCAGAAGAACATAGAAAGGAAGAAATATTGGTAATGGATGAGGTTGTCAAAATCATACCAGGCAAATCATACAGGCATAATGGTAAAACTTGCCAAACTTGGGTTACTTACAAAGTTGCGTTCACTTGTATAGAATGTAGACCTAGTAATCTTGATAATTTTGTGGCATCTGAGGTATATATCTACATATTTTTGGCTTATGAAGCAATGACAGAAGTAACTTGTAGATGTGGTTTATGGAGTGGTCTTTGGATGCTCAGACAGTCTTGAGATCTCAAACCAAGGCCTGAGGGTGGTGAACCCTTAAGAATTGCTGCTATTGTCCATCAGTTTCTACCACACTTGCCACAATGATATCAGCTTCTCCTTGGAAATTTTTATGACATAAATCTACTGTGTGTTCCAATGATAAAGATTCCCATACAATCCCAGAGTTCTCAATCAGGGATTGTGATTAAGATAATATTTTAATGTTCGTAATAGAAATCTGAGTTTAGAAATATTCCATAATTCTTTTTACCCAATTTATTGTGAGCCCGGCAGCCACTGTGCAGCTCCAGACTGATGAGGCTCTATACTCTAAATGTTGAACGCCGAACAGGGTGGTAGCAAATACCCCCCCCCACACCTGTTTGTGAGAAGTACATTCTACCAACTGATCCAACTAACTGGTTCTGAAAGTGTACAAGGGGTGGTCAATTTTTTGCCTACATCAAATTGAAGGCCAATATGGTATCTCATATATTTTGCCTGCAACTTTCATCAGGAATTGGTTAATGATAATAAATCAGTTCTTGTTTAGCACATATCACATTATGTCCAAAGACCTGGATATTATTACCCTGGGGTTTCGAGGAATAAAGTCCTGCCAGGTACCCATTCATCTCTCTTGGATTGAGTGCTGCGCAATGTGGATAAAAAAATAAAACAACTATCAAAAGGGTTGAGCAAGTGCTGTGTAAAGAGGTCTCCATCCAAAATAACTATTTGAAAAGGATAGAAAAGACAATTCTAGATTTGTTAGGGATTCCACCAGAAAGGTTATATCTTATGATATGACAGGTTTGTTCTCAAACCAGGGCCCTGTCTTACAAAGAGTTACGATTGATCCAATCAATCGTCCAATTCATCGTAACTATATTGAAATCCATCAGTGTCGTAAAATTTTTTCTACAGGAAATTTGCATAATGTCATTTGTAAACAAGAGAAGCTCATTGAAATTTTAAGAAAACAATGAATGCATGAATATACATCATAATTAGAACACTCATGATTCTAGACTCCAGAGATACTTCAGATGGTGTGGCAGTTTACAAATTGATCCAATTTCTGCCTCTTTAAGTCAGATAGCAGATTTATTTCCTTTATTATTTGATGAAGGTTTATCAGTCTCTTTTATAAGGGGTTACTGGTCAACCATAGCAGCCATTCATTCAGGCTTCTATAATAGGGAAACTACCTCAATTCAGCTGTCCTTACCAGACTAACAAGATCCTTCTTAACAGATTCCTCCCAGCCGAAGACTCTTCCCCAATTGGAACCTGCCAAGAGTCCTTCGGTGCCCTAGCCAAATTCCCCTTTAAACCCATAATTGCTCCCTTCTTGATCTTTCCATTAAGACAGCCTTCTTGTTGACTATAGCTTCAAGTCTAAGACGTAGTTTGCTTCATACACCACGGTGAGACCGGGTCATATTCGTTGGGAGAAGGACAGAGTCCGCTTGATCCCTAGACCTGATTTCCTAGCTAAGAAATAGAAACCCCTAAATCCTGTGATGTTCTTCCAACTATTAGGGGGATATCATGGCTGAATGGATAACGCACTTGACTAGCGTCCTTGGAGTCCCAGGTTCAAGTCCTGGGGTGAACAATGTGATTTTACAGTCTCTCGTCAGTTTCCGAAGATAGGTTATGTTGTCCCGTACGTGCCTTAAAGTGGTACATTGATTAAAGTACATTCGCACTTCCCACCAACTGTTCATTAGTTCAATAGAACCTCACAGCCCTGTTAATCCAATTACAATTTCTCGAAGGTTAGTGCAGGGGATCAGGTCAGATGGAGAAAATGCCATTTTATCAGGATCCTTTAGAGCCCACGATTCACGGGGCATAGCAGCATCTTGGGCACTTTTCAGGGTACCTCTTTGGAGGAGATCCTCCAGGCATCCTATTGGACCTATTCAATATCTTGTATCTTATTACTTATTTGATGTAATAGCCAAGACACAGGTTTTGCCTTGGCGGTTCTTGTCTTGTCCTAATTTTTCCTAGGCTATTTCCAGTTGATATATTTCATTAACGTGGTTGATGATTCTTATCCCTTTATTACAAGAGTAGCTTCTCCAGTTGGGAGACTACTCCATTTTATAGTTAATCAGTTTCTTTATCATTGTTTTGCCTACTTGTCTGGAAAGGGTCTCGTTTCTGCCCCTCCTCCAGTTTTTCCGTGCTATTCTAGCAATTTGATGAGATGGTATAGGTAAGTATAGCGCAGTGTAGTAAATCAGAATGCTCAGTAGTGAGCATATTATTTACTAACAAGCTATACTTACCTATAGCTCCCCTCCTGTCCTCCCCAGCAGACCTCGCCCCTCCTTGGCAACGAAAGAGGAGGCTTATATGTGGCGAGGGGGTTTTATGGGTCTCGTCCCGTGACGGGTTTCCCAGGCTATCTGATTGCAGTTAGCCTCTTTCGGGGAGTTTTTTACCGGTGGCTATTCGAGTCAGGGTAACGAATAGCAATTTGATGAGATGGTATAGGTAAGTATAGCTTGTTAGTAAATAATATGCTCACTACTGAGCATTCTGATATAGATGAAAATGCATGAAAATTATACTTTACCGATGTTGAGTTGGGAAAAGCACAGCGAAATTGATCCAAATTATGGCAGCCGAACTATGAAATATTTACAAACGAACGGAGAGGGCGTCAACAATTTAAGAATGTGATATCAATATTGCATTCCACCAGCACACCTACAAGGCAATAATACGATATGATACACTACACGAAGACAAACGATACTAGTTATAATCGCGATATATCGAGACATTAACGATAATGACGTCATTCAAGATGGCAACTTGCAAGAAAAACCGTCAGGTCAGGAGAAAATGTCTTAGATGACAGATTTCTCAATCATCCAGTGGATTTTTTTTCAATAACTCCGGTCAAAGGTATGCAATTACTTAAGTTATTTATATTTCCCTGATAATGAAACTAGAAATTTCGCTAAAAAAAACAGTTTTAAATCGCGATCTATAACGCTAGTTCACTATACGTTGTCTGTAGCCCACGGGCCCCTAACTCTTCAGTCTATGTATGGTGAGTGGAGCCAACGTAGTTCAGCGGAACAACCAAAATACAGAGACTGAAGCTATTGGTCTAGCATTGTAGAAGCTTCCTGGTGTTAATTTGTTGCTACTTAGTCTTATCTCAGATAAGTGATGTTTTTGCACAACTTATCTTCATTCTACAGTAATTGTTATGGACTCAATCACCATACTTTCACATCTCAAATTCCTGTTGTTGCAATGAAGAGACTTTAGAACAGGCATGTAATGAGATTTATATTGCCTTCTTTAATCTCTTGTAGTATCAAGCACCATTCAACAACTGAGTTGATTAATCCTGTACATAAGCAAACAAAACAAGAAAGCATTCATAAGAAAAAACACTCTTGTGGAGTGTTACAATGTGTATGCATGTATATGCTCAATAAATCTATTGACTTTGTTGTAAATAACAAAATCAATCTTTTTGTTAACTTTACTACACATTTATCTATTTAAGCTTCTCCATGTAGAGTGAATACAATACTATTAAATTCTCAATTTCTCTTAAACTGCTTTCAAATGTATTTCTAACAACTCTCCACCTAATTCCAAATTACAAGTATGGTACATTTTTAAACTTGCATATGTTTACTAACAATGCCAAAAATATGGCTGGGTTAATGAACTGTTAATATAAAATAAAATATCAATCTGCTGCTATTTCTTTTAGCCAAAGTTTAAATTTACATGTATGTGTTTAAACAATGCATGATAGTATTTACCTGGTATGACAAATTTATATAAAATGCCTAGAATTCAAGTCTTTACAGAGACGTATCAAACAAAATTTCGAGGAAAAATATCACTTCGCAGTTGACATTGTATGTGAAACGGTCGGTATGGAACCACAACCAAAAAATATAGTTCTAAATGTTTGAACCTTCAATACATTTCTACAAGTTAATGATAATCTCTGGCTTTTATCATTACTCTTTCCAGCTCAAATGTTACAAACAAATCACTTTCACTTTTCACTGCTCGTGAACTTCGAACTTTACAATATCAATGTACGCTTTACATTGTGAAATAAACGGAGTGCTCCAACCTGATACTTGTCACAAAATCCTGATACAATAACCGTTCATCACATATCTTGTTCTAAAACTTAATGTAAATACTCCAAAAACATACCTTCAGGTGTGGGATGAATCCCTTTGAAATTAATCAAGTTTGGGAGTCATAATAAGCAAACTGTTGGTCATAAATTTTCTTGGCAAAACTGCTGCTGTGGTACAAAAATGTGATCTCGGCAATTACATGCTCGTACATGTAGTTTCTTTTACCAGTCGCCTAAACAAGTATAACTGTGATAGCTGCAATATAGTAAAGTTTTAACTTGAGCAGAGTGAAGCATCTAAATATCTTCAATGATACAATTTTCGTCCAGATTTCTCTTCATTTTCATGCTAAGATTTGTAAACATTAGCTAAACAATTATTCAAAGGATTAACTTCAAACAAGTGAATACATGTTGCAATTAACATAATCATTTAGAAAATTATTCAAAAGTCATGTTATCATGACGGTATTTATACTAAGGGCGACCCAGTTCCTTTGTATCGTCTAGCCAATTTGAGAAACTGAGATCTGAAAGTGGATTATCACAACATTTTGTTCATATGTGGCTCTTTGTTGTTTTTGAAGAGGTTGAGAAAGATCTAGCAGAAGAAACAGTAAAAGTAGTAGGTGGCATAGTGAAATGCTTGTCTTGAAGTAGAAGTTTTGTGGCTTCAGCCCAAGGTTCTTAAATCTTGATGATAAACGGCATTTGTATAGTGCTATTTATCTGTAAAAATATTCAAAGGCACCTCATGACAATGTCAGTGTTACTGTTAGTGTCAACGGTAGATGTGAAATAAGTTCCTTTCATTTGTAGAATCTCTGTTACCCACAGTTATGTGCTTTGTAGAAGTTTGATCCATGATTTCAATATCCTTTATTAAGTCAAAGAATGAATGAAAAACAACTACCAACAGTTAACAATAAGACTAGTTCCAAACAAGTTGTCTCCCACCATATCTTTTTTCCTAAATTCTTTCAGTCCGTCATCTTGGCCCTATTATTTGGAATTCCTTGCCTCCTGAAATTCAATGCACACAATTCAATTCACTTCTTAAAAAACGATTGGAAAAATTCCTTCTCCAACCTAAATAACCGTTAAACAATTTTCCACTCGGCATTTTAGAGGGCCGGAGTGTGGGGTCCCAAAAGTATTTTGTTCTTTATCCCTCTCAGACTGGTTGCTTGCATTTATCAAATGCAGCCTTATTTTCTTTGTTTTTTTTTTCCATGGTTCACTTAGCGACTTTTTTTTTTCCATGGTTCACTTAGCTGGCATGTCGTCAGTGTTTTGGTTTGAAAGAAAGTACTGACGATGTGCTCGCTCCGCCGATCATCGCATTCAAACTACTGTTGGGGCGACGCATTCCGGTACTCTGTTCTATTTGTATAATAATGTATGATATTTGTATGTTTTTGTCTCACCTGCGTAGCAGAGTGAGACTATAGGCGCCGCTTTTCCGACGGCGGCGTCAACATCAAATCTTAACCTAAGGTTAAGTTTTTGAAATGACATAACTTCGAAAGTATATGGACCTAGTTCATTAAACTTGGACATAAGGTCAATCAAGTATCACCAAACATCCTGCATGAGTTTCACGTCACATGACCAAGGTCAAAGGTCATTTAGGGTCAATGAACTTTGGCCGATTTGGGGGTATCTGTTGAATTACAATCAAAACTTTAAAAGTTTTTGGATCTGATTCATGAAACTTGGACATAATAGAAATCAAGTATCACTGAATTCCTGTGCAAGTTTTAGGTCACATGATCAAGGTCAAAGGTCATTTAGGGTCAATGAACTTTGGCCGAATTGGGGATATTTGTTGAATTACCATCATAACTTTAAAAGTATGTTGGTCTAGTTCATAAAACTTGGACATAAGAGTAATCAAGTACAGTATCACTGAACATCCTGTGTGCATTTTAGGTCACATGACCAAGGTCAAAGGTCAATGAACTTTGGCTATAATGGGGGTATCTCTTGAATTACCATCATAACTTTGCAAGTTTATTGATCTGACTTTTGAAACTTGGACAAAGAGTAATCAAGTATAACTGAATATCCTGTGCAAGATTCAGGTCACATGATCAAGGTCGAAGGTCATGTGAGGTCAATGAAGTTTGGGCACATTGGAGGTATTTGTTGAATTACCATCCTATCTCTGTAAGTGTATTGGTCTAATTCATAAAACGTGGAAATAAGAGTAACCAAGTATCACTGAACATCTTGTGTGAGTTATAGTAATTTTCAAAGTCAGCACTGCTGCTATGTTGAATCGCGCGATGCAGGTGAGACGGCGAGAGGCATTCCACTTGTTACTTGTGTATATTATTGAAAGAAATAAATGAGAGTATTTCCACTCTCCCTCAATCAATCAATCAATCAAAACTTTTATATGATATTCAAATGTTTAAATCAAGCATGTAGAGCCACGAAATTTAATTACTTGAATTAGATATCCCCCGTATCATTAAAATCCCAGTGCGAAGGTGCTGCCTACGCTGCTTGTACTGTTTGTGACATTTAATTTATACTCCGATAGAATTCTACAGTGATCTTGAGGTAACTAAAATTCAGAAACAGATGAAAAAAAATCAATAAATCCTACTCTAATATGATTTCTTAGAGTGTTATACATTTGAATACACACTCTTTTTTTAATGCTGAATTTTTCTGAATGTTCTTTTCCAGTTTCTGTATGCTGTGCTTGTGACAACAGAGACATGAAGATTGCATGAGAAATGGTGATATTTTTAAGCCATTAAAGAGAATATCAAGTCAATTGCAGCTATGAAGCTGTACACAAGTGCATCAGTAACACTGCTCTTCAGCTCCGCAGATGCCTTCTTTGGCTTTGTGTTCTATCTCCATTGGAACGACTTTGCGTTGTTTGGAAAGGATGTATTCAATTATGACTTCACACACGCAACATTTGAATTATGGCTGTTCTCAATGTTGAGAGTGGTGATACTAGTAGGAGCCACTTTAGGGATCATCCAGAATCCAAAAGATGGTGCGAAAGGCATCAAGAGAGCAAGGTATCCTGTTGGTTTGATGAACATCGTCATGATCCTGTATGTCATGGCAAAAATTATGCTATACACAGAATATATAGATGGTAACCATGATGATGACCCATGGTTTTTAACCCTGGGTATATGGACTATGGTTGCCTCTCTTAGCATGTATGGCCTGTGGGTATATATTCTACAAGAGGCAAGACCCTCGAAGGAAAGTACATTGCACCTGGATGATGATGCTCGTGGGTTAATTAATCAAGATGAAATAAATGAGAGGAGTTGCAGTAGTGGAAGTGACACTAGTAGTGACAATGAAAGTGATGACAGCTCTGGAGATGATGAAGTGGATGGCGATGATGATGATGATATCATCAAAAAAGCAAAGAAAAAAAAGAAATCAGTCAAGTGGTATTCTTCATTCTTGAGACTCATGGCATATTCAAAAGCTGATTGGCCCTTCTTGTTGGTTGGCTTCATTGCCCTTTCGTGTGCTGCAGGAGGTAAGTCTCTAAGGTCCCCAAATTTTCAAATTTTTTCCCTCCCCCAAGACATTGCAAAACCTTAATCCAATGAAGATTCCACTTTATTCAATTTTGGTTTGCTATATAGAAAAGTGCACAGCAGAGAATAATTTTGCTTTACAAATTTGAATAGCATTTTTGCTCATAAAAGAAAAACTCTCTACCACATAATGTACAGTCCTATGTAAAAATATGCTACACAAAAGACTTCAAATGTACAGCAGTTTTCAAAAATATGGAGCAGATTGCGATGCAATACCATGAAAATTATTCTATGCACAGTAATGGAATTCTGTTTCACTTAGTCGTCACACAATTTTATCATTTTTTTTTAAATATGTATTTGCTCAATAATTACATGTAGCTTTGTACCATACTTGTAAGATATTTTCTATCATTTGTGCTATATGTTTTGGTTCCCAGATAAATACATACACATAAAATGAAACATACATGTAAATCAAGGGATTAAAGCATTTAATTTACTTCAATAACTCCATACATCTACTTGATTTGCTAGTTCAGCCCTCTGGACTGCCATACCCGAATAGAACTCCCAAGGATTTAAAAAGCGCGAGCGCGCCCTCTCCCGTTCAGGCTTACTACCCATGATCACCGCGCAACTAGCGTCCATCTTCCTCTTTTGCTTTCGGCAAGCCACCTGTCAAGACGTGCTCAGATAAGTCTCCTAAGAGCTCAAATCTTTTTGAGCTTTGGTATATTATTTTCGCTTATCTGTGGTGCATTCTCCCTTTTAATTTCAATCTTTCCATTTGTGTGTAAGATTGTGTTCAGAATTTACACTTGGCGTGACTTTTTAGACGTGTTTTTGGTGACACTTAAATTGTTTTTCTAACGTTTGAGTTCTCGTCGCGCCGCATCGCTAGCGCGTTCGCGAGGCACCGGGCTTGGCCTGCCTACGTGGCAGCAAGCCTTCACCACCTGTCATGGTTATTGTTCTTCACGTTCAAAGCGTGGTGGCTTTTGGTGTCGAGGGTGTTATTGTTATTTCTTTTTGCAGGTTGGGATCTTCAACTCTGTTCCTTCCTTGCTTTCTGGAATTGATTTATTAAGATTTTCGATTGATTATTGATTGATTAATTCTTCAATTCTCTTTCCTTTCTGTTCTGAATAAATTTCTTAATTGATATTTTATTCACAGGCGGATCTTAAAGCTCAATTCCTTTTTCCTTCTGTTCTGAATAAATTTCTTGATTGATATTTTATTCACAGGCGGATCTTAAAGCTCAATTCCTTTTCCTTCTGTTCTGAATAAATTTCTTGATTGATATTTTATTCACAGGCGGATCCTAAAGCTCAATTCCTTTTCCTTTCTGTTCTGAATAAAATTCTTGATTAATATTTTATTCACAGACGCTTCGGGGATTGTTTAATTCGGCTTACGCAATTATACCTGATGATTGTTTGGTTATTCAATCCCCCCTAAAAAAAAAAAAAAATTTTTTTGTTCTTTACAGGTGGGGTCTCCTTCCTGTTAGAAATTTTTTTTTGACCTGTCCCGGAATTGTTTTCTTCGTTCAATTCCCTCTTCCCTCCTAGTCTTATATATTTTTTTATTTCGACAGGCGGGCTCTACGATTCCCTTTGAGGATTTACTGTGTCGTTCTTCCTCTTGGAATCGTTACTAGAGACGTTCCTCCTGTTCTGAATTTCTTTACCTTTCCACAGGAGGTTACTTTTTTTTTTTTTTTTTTCCTCTTGGAAATTATCGTAAAATTTCTCTTATCTGGAATTATTTGTCTCTCAATCCCTTTTCTTCCTGCTCTGAAATGCTTGTTTTTGTGTTTCTTTGCAGGTGGAAACTTCGTTCTCTTCTGAACTTGCATTCATTTTTGAATTTTTGTTTCGAATTTTTCCTTCGGGCACAAAAAAGAGAATATAGTAGGGGAACCTTGTAGGAGTTTCTTTTTTCAAAGTCTCCGACCTCCTTTTTATTTTCTTACAGGCAGATACCTAAACTATTCTTAGGTTCTTCTTCCTCCCTACCCCTCCCCTCTTGTTTTGTTCTGTTTGCTCAAACAAACTCCTTTTAGGAGGAGGGAAAGACCACTCCGGTCTCCACTTTTAATCTAAGCGAGATCTTTGTAAAAAAAAAAAAAAAAAAAAAATTCTTGTTTTTCCTTTTTCAGGGTAGAGAGAGGTATCTTTGAATGGGACTAACACAGCCCCAGAGGACCTGGTGCCCTCCACGGGGACCGTCCCGATTGCAAGTTACAGAAGTCGGCCGCCTCCAGGCGAGCAGGAGGGACGCCGCGGTGAGCGCCCAGCGGCGGTGAGTATGAGGGTGCGTCGATCAGCATTCCGAATTTGCGGTCGGATGCTAAGAGAAGGAAGGCCGAGACTGTGGTGCCACGGTCTCGGACAAAGGAAAAAGTGGTAGCCAAGGCTTCCAAGCCTAAACTAGGTCCTGCCGCCGCAGCACCCATAGGGCTATGCGACCCACCGGCTACCGGGTCACCAGAAGTCCGGTTCTCTCCCCCCGGCACAGGTCAGGATCTCTGCCGTATAAGTCGTCCTCCGTTGACAGCATCGGGAGAGATCGCCCAGCCCCTGACCGCGAGAGGCGTCACACAGACTGTAACCACAATCTGATCGTGACCACAATCTGACCCCGTCAGATTCGGGTGAAGTTTCGTTGTTGGCGGCCGCCCTGCCAGGGGCGGCAAATCGTAAGAGATCACCCGTGCCTCTTGTGCCTTCTTCTGCTCCGGCCACGCCGGCGGAGCCCGCAAAATAAGAAGAAGAGGTCGAAGGAGAGGTCGGCCAGCCCTGTTGCCATGGGCATTCCTCCTTCAGACCCTCTTATCGGTGGCCAGATGTTACAGTCATACATGTTATGCTGCTATATTCTGCTACCGCGAGAGGCGTCACACATCGGGCTGTGACCACAATCTGACCCCGTCAGATTCGGGTGAAGTTTCATTGTCGGCGGCCGCCCTCCCAGGGGCGGCAAATCGTAAGAAATCACCCGTGCCTCTCATGCCTTCTTCTGCCCCGGCCACGCCGGCGGAGCCCGCAGAAAGAGAAGAAGAAGAAGAGGTCGAAGGAGAGGTTGGCCAGCCCTGCTGCCATGGGCGTTCCTCCTTCAGACCCTTGTGTCGGTGGTCAGATGTTACAGCTATTCATGCTGCTACATTCTGCTACCGCGAGAGGCGTCACACATCAGACTGTGACCACAATCTGACCCCGTCAGATTCGGGTGAAGTTTCGTTGTTGACGGCCGCCCTGCCAGGGGCGGCAAATCGTAAGAAATCACCCGTGCCTCTTGTGCCTTCTTCTGCCCCGGCCACACCGGCGGAGGCCGTGAAGAAGAAGAGGTCGAAGGTGAGGTCGGCCAGCCCTGTTGCCATGGGCGTCCCTCCTTCAGACCCTTGTGTCGGTGGTCAGATGTCACAGCTATTCATGCTGCTACATTCTGCTTTCGAGTAGTGCGGGTTCACCCCACCCTCGAAGTCTACTCACCCCGCTGATGCCCCTGAGCATCAAGCGAGACAAGTGGGCAATAACCACCAGACACCCGGGAAATCCTCGAGCGATTCTGTTAAATCGCCAGCCAGTGCACCGACTAACCGGGTGCCCCAAGATCGCGTGTGCTTTCCAGCATTTTCGTCGATCTCAGAGCACGTGTCCCAGCCGACATGCGGGGCCACCCCGGCGCTTACTGGACAACCTCCCGGTTCAGTCCATAGAGCGAGACTCCCTTTACGAGGACAACCCCTATCCCGCGGGCGACTTTTCAGTAAGCGCTCAGGCGCTGCTTGACAAGTATCTACCTCACATCTACCCTCCGAGCGGGGGTATTGATGAAGCAAGGGAGTCCATATTTTCTCGCCCCGCCTCTTCAGGCGCTCCGAGCTCAATCGGCCGAATTGGGGGTCTCGGAGAGTGACGGGGTCGCTCTAGACGAGGCGGCTCCTACGACGAGGAAGCCGCCAGCTCCGTGGGTGTAAACCCACCCCCGCTCTGCTGCTGCCCGGAAGCGCCAGGCTCCGGCGCCGCCGTCTCGAAATTTTCAAGCCTCTCGAGGCTAGCGAGAAGGCAGAGGCAGGGGGGGGGGCGATTATTATGCAGGTACTCCCGATTTCGCCCTCTACGTCAAGCTCACATACGGCGACGACTCCTTCAGCGGTAACTCTCTCCATTCTTCCCCCTAAGCGGGCCCGTAGATTGGAGGTATGAATCTCTTACATACCGCATGCCGCACTTCTCTCATGAGAATGTTTGGCTGCTTTGAGAGGACAACCTATCACGTCCGCGGACCGTCCGCCCAGGCGACGGGACCGTCGCTTTTCTGGCCTGAACCTCACTTTCTATTCGAAAGTAAGGGTGCCCTGTCTTACTTAGCTCCTACCCTTGCAACGCCAGAGTCAGGGCTATAGTACAGACACCCGTTCTCCAGCGATCGCCGCTGAAGAGAGGGCGACTCTGATATGAGCACCATCACCGCTCAGCGGTATTTCTCACTATCTCATAGCTCTCCGAGCTTATGAGTATGTATATCGGATCTGAATGTCACGGCGATTAAAAGTTCTCCTGTGCTTAATAATCGCTATGCCTTCACCACCCGGTGCATTATGGTTATGTTAACCTATTTGTCTCGTATTCGGGCGGCTCGTACGAACCCTGCCCGAGCTGCCATCACCGGTCGTCCCCCCGGACACCGCCGGCAGCACCCGCACCGAATATGTGGAAGGAATCAGCTTTTCATATGCTAGATATCCCTCCTGTTGACATTCACAGCTGTTCCCCGAGTCTTTCCCAGTTGGGTAAACATCATCTCGGAGGAAAGTAACCGCCGTACATCTCATGAGATTGTTGGCTATGTACGTGCGTTCAAACTTGTTTAAAGCCCCAGGATTCTCTGTCGGCATTCTATGCCTACTTTCTGGGCACACCCACCGTACCGGGTCGGCGAGTTCACACCAAACTGTACACCGCCAGACCATCGGTCGAGCTCTAACTGTCTATCTTATAGACTGCCCTCTATGTGGGTCAATCTTGCGGGCGTCTCCGCCGCTCCCTCCTTGTGCGGAGTGGTCTACGGTGGATGTCTTTACCGTGCCCGTTAGTCGAATCGGCTTCTTTCTTAGAAATTTTTTCACGGCACACTCGAGTCGCCCCGCATGCTGCTTTCATCCTCCTTCCATGCAAGGCATGTGGCCAGGGTCACCGCACGACCGAGGATGATGTAACAGTGGATGGATGTATGCTTATGCCTTCCTGACCACGATCACTACGACCCGCCTTCTCTCGGGCCGACTGTGGATGAGCCTCTCCATGTAAGTGATTTACTTCACTGGAGTTCTTCTTTTAGAAATTTAGATTCTCATCCCCCGCTGCTTAGGGCGTCATTTTTGCCGCCCCCCCCGCAGCTTTTTGGAGCTCCTTATCTTACCGATATCGGACTGTTCCACGCTGCCGCAACCGGCGCCGGCGGTGCTCGCTCTTACGATCACCTGAGAAACAGGCCTTGTGACTGTTTTCATAAACAACTGGTTCTCACCGCAGACTGATGGAAATTTTGTGATTATTTCCTCAAGTCTCCTTCGCTTGTTTCTTCAAGCGAGGACTTCGACACTCTTAGCCAGTTTCCGTCCCTAACTTGATAGGACAGGGCCGTTGCTACCTCATTCGATTCCGTTGGGAATGTAACGGTTGAGGTATCATATCTGGCGATGTCTGTTCGTTTAGAGCATCTCTTGATGGTCGTTTACACGTAATATCGTGACAGATTTTTTTTTTTTCGCCAGCTCCCTCTGGCGTACACTTGCTGCTGCTAGGGATTCCCCCGCCCAGCGGACAGCCATCGCAGCCTAGCCTCACGGGCTCTCTCGGCGATGGTGGCTTGAGCCAAGCCACCTCTTCCACCGCGGGCACTGCACCCTCAGATGGGTGCTTCAATCAGTATGGGAGAAAGGGGATCCTGAGTTCTCTCTCGATCACTCGGTCTAACACACTTTTGTCGTGATGTGTACCGCGCTGTATCCCTGACACGCCCGGTTGAGCTGTTTTGACCAGACTGCTCTATTCTACATAGGCAACATGTCCGCGGCATTCCTTATTAACAGGATGGCACTCAGTCGCTTTCTCGACCCTTGTCTGCCTTACGAGTGGTTTTCTTCCTAAATCCCTACTCTCCGTCGTTCCTGGTCCCCTTCGGACCGCTAGTAACTTTTACCACAGCTCTCTATCAGAATTCTGCAGATTTCTGCCCTCACGCATTTGAGACAGATATCGAATTCTGGGCGCTTTCTCCCACGCGGAGGCTTCCCCTACAGAAATTTCCAAGCTTGCGGGAAGCGTGCGACTAGCTTGCGCAAGCTTGCGGCATGCTAGTAACTAGCATGCGGTTAGCTTAATAAGCGTGTGATATGCGTGCAGAGTAATAGTTAAGCGATCTTTTAGCGAGCAGGGACTGTTCGCTAGCATGCACTCGCTTATTAAGCGAGTGCCCTGCTAGTCGCATGCTAGTTACTAGCAAGCGGCACGCTTAAATTTCGGTAGGGGTTCTGAGATATCTCGCCTTCTCAGATTGGTCGATTGATCACTTACTGAGCCTTAAAAGCTTCAGTTTTCCGATCACGATTCTTGTTGAAATTTTCAACAAATTTCGATTCTTACGCTCTAGTCAGCAGGTGATGTTGTTCTCCTGACACTAGGCCGAGGGCCCATGATACTTAGTATTCCTGAGTATACAGGGCATTCCTCTCGAGGACATTTTTGAGGGCCGCCTTTTGGCGCTCAACTAACTCCTTCACTTTCTACTTGAAGGACATTCCGTCCAGCGAGGCGAGATTTGCTGCTTCGGCGCTTAAAGCAGCTGCGGCTTTTTCCCCCTCTCCCTAAATTTCGTTGTTTTTGTTTTTTTCTTTTAAAATTTTCTTAGGCTTACAATTGAAAACATGCCTCCCTACGGTTTGAGTCCGTGCTGGTCTAGCAAATCAAGTAGATGTATGGAGTTATTGAAGTAAATTATGAAAATACTTACCTGATTTTCTTATTTACGAGATAACTCATACATCTACTTGATACCCTCCCACCGACCCTCCGCCTTGCGTAGCAACATGTTTCAACGTATGGGCTTGCAAAAGGTGAGGAAGATGGACGCTAGTTGCGCGGTGATCATGGGTAGTAAGCCTGAACGGGAGAGGGCGCGCTCGCGCTTTTTAAATCCTTGGGAGTTCTATTCGGGTATGGCAGTCCAGAGGGCTGAACTAGCAAATCAAGTAGATGTATGAGTTATCTCGTAAATAAGAAAATCAGGTAAGTATTTTCATACTTTGGCTCAGTAGATAAATCTCCGGACTTTTAACAAGGTCCAGGGTTTAAATCCCATCACATTACTCAATCCTTTGGCAAGGTGTTTAACCTACAAGTTTTCCACTTTCTCCCCATCTAACTTTCCAATGTTACAAAAGTGTAGTGGCTTGAAATCTTCAAATGATTCGTTCTTTGTGATAATATGAAATGGGATTTTAGGGGTATCCAGTGCTCTCTCTCTTTCCATTTATTTTTTAAATATTTTCTTTAAACACTTATCAAACTTTGTTATGGGGTATCCAAAAGCTATAAAGATAATATCCTGTTCAAAAACTTCAGGCCATTTGAACATAGAGTGGTTTTCCATCAAAACAAGAATAAATATGATAATAAAACCATCAAAACAAGAATAAATATGATAATCTCAAGCAAAATAAAAAGAAATTGTCAAATAAAACACATTCCATGTAACACATTCATATAATCAAGTAATAAATATATGAATAGTTTCATTCACTTTGATACCAAAATAAGCCCTAATTTTTCCCTATGTTCATTTTTTTTTGCATGCAAGTGAACCAACTAAATGTTTGCATACATTACACAGCATGTTGATATTGCCTTCTCATTTTGTATTGTGGTTTCTTATTCGTTTCAGGTGAAGTATTCATACCATTGTTAACGGGTCAAGTTCTGGATGGTGTGATTATAGAGTCTGAAAAAGCCAAGTTTAGAAATGGTATCATATCGATGACTTTTATATCACTAGGAATGTAAGTGTACCGAAATGAATGTAATCTGTTATTTTAGTAAATTCGTCTCTACTATAGTATCAACATAATCATAAGATTAACACTATGAAATACCTATAGACTGAATATAATGGTGCATACAGTAATTGTTGATTGCATGGAAGACCAATCATCATTCTATTCACTGAAGGAATGTGAAGAGATATCTTATTATTTGAATAGGGCTTGAGTAAATCCTGAGTCATTGTGCTCTGTTAAATATAGCTGATTATACTGTGCAGATTTACACAGAGGCTGGATAAATACAATCTTGCCTTCTCCATGTAGTATGCTGATCATTTTTATGGTCCCCCATAGATAAAGTACCTTCTTCACTTGCTTATGAACAATCCTCACCCATGCATGGTAGAAAAAAGTGTAATGAAAAGAATGCAATAAATTATTTTTAAGGCATTGCTTGAAATAAGGCTAATCTTTATATGGAAAGGGGAAATGAAAGATGGAAAAGACAAGTGGGAAATGGCCCTTTACAGTATTTTTACTGTAATTATTCAAGTTTTAACAGATGACTTGTTGATGACATCAATATGCATATGTAGCTTAAGGCCTGGTCCCACTTGCGATGGATACAAAAAATACTCATTAAAGGACAAGTCCACTCCAACAAAGAAATGATTTGAATAAAAAGAGAAAAATCCAACAAACATAACACTAAAATTTCATCAAAATCGGATGTAAAATAAGAAAGTTATGACATTTTAAAGTTTCACTTAATTTCACAAAACAGTTATATATGCACATCCTGATCTGTATGCAAATGAGGAGACTGATGACGTCATCCACTCACTATTTCTTTTGTATTTTAATTTATAATATGAAATATTCTAATTTTCTCCTCATTGCCAAGTGAAACAACTATAAATTTCTCACTGAACATGTGGAATTAGCATTGTTTAATAAGATATGGTTCAGTCGAGTTGGTCCTTATTGGCAAATCTGTAAAATATTACATGTAAATATTGTATAATTCAAACAATAAGAAACAAAAGAAATAATGAGTGAGGGACATCATCGACTATCTCATTTGCATATCACTCAGTTGTGTATATATCACTGTTTTGTTAAAAATAATCAAAACTTTAAAATGTCATAACTCTTATTTTACATCCGCTTTTGATGAAATTTTCAGTGTTGTGCTGGTTTGATTTTTCTCTATTTATTCAAATCAACATTTTTTGGGGGTGGACTTGACCTTTAAGGACACAGCAGATAAGCAAAGTTTTGCAGGTGGCTCATTCTGTTTGCATCCGCTCCAGAAATGGACAAAATTTAGCAAAAAAAATTGCAAAAACACAACAGAAAAGAACAGAAGTGGGTAGTATGTTGTGCAGATGTTAAATGGTTATTCATCAAACACCTTGCAGATGAAAGTGGATATCAGCTCTGAAGGGGTTACTGGGGGTTTTGAATACTTTATTTACGAGATGCATACGCTTACATCCCATGCTACTAACGATGTATAGAGATTCCATGTACCTTTTCTTTCCTCCCTCATTCCGTTGACTTCAGCGGATCTGAGTTGCAAGGATGCCCAGAGGATAAAGCATACGTTTAATGAATGATAAAGGACATGGAACGCTTGTTGCCCATATATGTTGATATGTTGATATGCTGATTTGTGGACAACCCTCCGTTTGTTTTGTACACATATTTTGCAGATTTTCCCCTTTTACATATTTCACATCATCTTCTCCCTACCATGACATATGTGGTGTGAATTATAAACTCAAAAAAAGTTTAGAAATCTGATTATGATCGATAATCCCTCTTCGGTTTTAGTAAATATCAATGTGTAATTAATATCAATAAATAGAGCATGTAATTTTCTTTAAGATGATACCCTACATGATATGATTATGGTTCACATGGAGGTGCAGTGCCTTGAAATGTGGGGCAAGGTCAAAATTCAAAAGCTGCAAAATGGCACAATATTGAAAGTCACTGTTCTTTTTTCCATGGTGATGAGTGAGTTTTTCAGTGGTTTTCGTCTCACCTGCGAAGCAAAGTGAGACTATAGGCGCCGCTTTTCCGACGGCGGGGGCGTCAACATCAAATCTTAACCTGAGGTTAAGTTTTTGAAATGACGTCATAACGTAGAAAGTATATGGGCCTAGTTAATAAAACTTGGCCATAAGGTTAATCAAGTATTACTGAACATCCTATCAGAGTTTCATGTCACATGACCAAGGTCAAAGGTCATTTAGGGTCAATGAACTAAGACCATGTTGGAGGAATCAACATCGAAATCTTAACCTGAGGTTAAGTTTTTGAAATGTCATCATAACTTAGAAAATATATGGACCTAGTTCATGAAACTTGGACATAAGGTTAATCAAGTATCACTGAACATCCTGCATGAGTTTTACATCACATGACCAAGGTCAAAGGTCATTTAGGGTCAATGAACTTTGGCCGAATTGGGGATATCTGTTGAATTCCCATCATAACTTTGAGTGTTTATGGATCTGATTCATGAAACTTGGACATAATAGTAATCAAGCATCACTGAAAATTTTGTGCAAGTTTCAGGTCTCATGATTAAGGTCAAAGGTCATTTAGGGTCAATGAACTTTGGCCGAATCGGGGGTATCTGTTGAATTACCATCATAACTTTGAAAGTTTATTGGTCTAGTTCATTAAACTTGGACATTAGAGTAATCAAGTATCACTGAACATCCTGTGCGCGTTTCAGGTTACATGATCAAGGTCAAAGGTCATGTAAGGTCAATGAACTTTGGCCATGTTGGGGTTTTTTGTTGAATAACCATCATATCTCTGTAAGTTTATTGGTCTAGTTCATAAAAAGTGGACATAAGAGTAACCATGTATCACTGAACATCTTGTGCGAGTTAGAGTAGTATTCAAAGTCAGCACTGCTGCTATATTGAACCGCGTGATGCAGGTGAGACGGCCCGAGGCATTCCACTTGTTGTTTTTACTTTGACCGATAATTCCTCATCGGTTTTAGTAAATATCAATATGTAATTAATATCAATGAATAGATCATTTAATTTTCTTAAAAATGATAACCTATATGATATGATTATCATTCATATGGAGGTGCAGTGCCTTGAAATATGGGGCAAGGTCAAAATTCAAAAGTTGCAAAATGACGCAATATTATAAGTCACTTTTCTTTTTTCCGTGGTGATGAGTGAGCTTTTCAGTAATTTCTTTTGTTTTCATTAACATGGAATCAAACACACCTCTGTACAAGCAAAACATAACAAACAAACATGCATGGGTATTTCAAACAACGACACAAACCATGTTATCTCACAGAAACATCACTACAGAAGCAGGGGCTTTTCATCTCTATTGACACAGACAAAAGAATCATGTTCTGTATTGATCCTTCATGATTTCTGCTCGTTTTGCAGCTTTTCAATTCAGACCTCATCCAACACTTTTGAATCCTGTTCTTTTCGTGATGGCATGATCGTAACAAGCATGGTATCATCTTAACAAGAATTAAATAATCTTTTGAATGATATCAAATATGCATTGTGTAAAATTGGGAGAAATGGTCAAACTCAGATTTCCAAACCCTTTTTTGCTCGTTTTGCAGCTTTTTAATTCAGATCTCATCCAACACATTTGAATCCTGCTCTTTTCGTGATGACATGATCATAACAAGCATGGTATCATTTTAAAGAGAATTAAATTATCTTTCGAATGATATAAAATATGCATTGTTTGAAATTGGGACTAGGGAGAAATTAATGGCCAGCACAGATTTCCAAACTTTTTTTGAGAGAGGTTTATTTTCCCATGACATATGTTAAGGCCTGGTCACACCGCCCGAGCGTTGTTGGAGCGGTCGTGGAGCAGAGAGAAAAAAATCATCCCCGCTTGCTACCGTTTCACCATTTTCGATTTCGATTGTTTTGGGGGGGGTTTCAATTTTTTTTCCCCAATTTTGTGAGCGAAATTTGACCCTCTCTCCCTACCGCTCCAACAACGCTCGGGCGGTGTGACCCGGCCTTTATGCTCAGAACGAGGCAATATGCAATTTTAAAGATAATAGGGAAAAATTGTGTACAAAACTAATGGAGAGTTGTCCACAAAATCAGTCATTTTAAAGCATGTTTGCCAATTTGAGGATCCCCATAGAAAGTACAAGACTTTTTAAATATTCATAACTTGCTTATTTGACAACCAGTTGTGATGAAACTTGTTTTAAATTGTTCCTCTTATTTTATCCTTTCCAATAAGATTGCTTCTCATCTTGGGTTTTGGTTTCCTTGAAAGACATGTTATTTGACTCGCAAATTGTCTTATGAGGTTATGACTGATTGGCACTGTATTGGTTTGTGTCTAATCTACTTGTACATGTATAGTGGTGTAGCTAATGGAGTACGAGGTGGGTCCTTAAGCATGGCAATGGCAAGGCTCAACCAACGTATCACCAATCATCTTTTTGAGTCCATTCTAAAACAAGAACTAGGCTTCTTCGACAAGACCAGGACTGGTAAGCATTTTACTTTCGTTGTTCAATTGGCTATCAGGAAGCATACGATTAGGATTTGATATTTCGTTATGCCACTTTGTCTATTTTTTTCTTCTTTGAAGTTTATAAAAGAAAATATCTGTTTAGCATTCATGTTACAAGTTAATGTACATATTGTAGATCAATTTCTACATTTTCAAGGCCATTTTGCTATAGAAGGGCACATTTCTTTATATGAGCACAAATATGGAAATCTAAAGGAGCACCCAAAACTTCCAAGACAAATAAGATGGGAATATAAGCTAGTCAACTGAGCATCTTATACCTTGACATTTCAAGGCTTTGCATAAAAAAGGACAAGTCCACCTCAACAAAAATTTGATTTGAATAAAAAGAGAAAATCCAACAAGCACAGCGCTGAAAATATCAAAATTGGATGTAAAATAAGAAAGTTATGACATTTTTTAAGTTTCGCTTAATTTCATTAAACAGTTATAATCCCGGGTGGTATGCAAAAGAAGAGACTGATGACATCACTCACTATTTCTTTTGTATTTTGTTATATGAAATATTCAAAAAAAAATTCTCATTGCCCTGTGAAAAAAGTTTTATTTTTCCCTGAACATAATCAGTGGAATTACCATTACTAAACATTTAATGGTTCTGTCAAGTTGGTCCTTATTGTCAAATCTGTAAAAATTGATTAGAGGTGGGGGTATACAGGAGTTTAAAAAAAAGGGTGATGTTTCAAATCCATTTAGGGCACCAGCTTTTTTGATGCAGTATCATCTCATGAGCATTTTGTACCATGTTTGTCTCGCCTGCATAGCAGACCGAGACTATAGGCGCCGCTTTTCCGACAGCGGGTGATGTCAACATTGAAATCTTAACTAAGGTTAAGATTTTGAAATGTCATAACTTAGAAAGTATATGGACCTAGTTAATGAAACTTAACTAGAGTAATCAAGTATTAATGAACACCCTGCCTGAGTTTTAAGTCTCATGACAAAGGTCACTTAGGGTCAACAAACTTTGACCATGTTGGGGGTATTTGTGGAATTGTCATAACTTTTAAATTATATGGATCTAGTTCATAAAACTTAGACATAAGAGCAATTAAGTATCCCTGAATATCTTGTGCTTGTTTCTGGTCACATGACCAAAATCAAAGGTAATTTAGGGTCAATGAAGTTTGGCTGTGTTCGGGGGTATTTGTTGAATTGGCATCATAACTTAGAAAGTTTATGGATCTACACATGTGCATGTAGTTCATGAAACATAGACATAAGGGTAATCAAGTATGAATGATGGTTTTGCACACGTACATGTAGGTCACATGATCATGGTCAAAGGTCATGTTGGGTCAATGGACATAGTATTTTATTATCATATGAGTTTTCTTTTGTGAATAATTATTTAATAGCTGTTTTCAAAGTCGGCACTGCTGCTATATCGAATTGCGTAATGCAGGTGAGACTGCCAGAGGCCCTCCACATGTTATTGAAATTGGCCAAATTGAGAGGGTGCCACCCAAAATTCTTATCTGGGTCAGCGTTGCCCCCACATAGGCCAATTACAGTATGGGCGTGTCTGAGTGCATTTTTGTAATAACTTTAGTGTCCCCCTGTATCCAATTTCGGTGACTTTTATGTTGATATACATGTTTTTGTAGATAAATAATCCAATGAATATTAAAATAAAATCAATGCCAGAGGCTGAGTTGATCTTTTGGGGGAAATTAAACATTTCTTATCAGTTTAAACCATCTATTAGGCAAAAAGATCATGTGACCTTGAAAATTAAACCGGTTATTTTTCTTGGGCATTTTTGTAGACGGGAGCCCTTTGGATGTGATCCATGATAACTCAAGTTGGATCCCGGTCAAATAGGAGCTTTCCCCCCTCCCCCCGGTAGTGCAAAAAGTGTAGCTTGGAGAGATCAGCAGACAGCGATTACATATAAGCAATAGGAGTAACCAAAGCGTAGTAGTATATAGTGGCTGCGCTATACAAATTTATCATGTTATTATATACATTATGTATTTCTTTGTTTTATGACTTATTGGTTTTTAATGTTTTTTTATGAAAATCAACTTGCACTCAAGAAACAAATCACTCTTAATAGTACCTGCCACCAATACCCAGTCTATGGTTCACAATCTTTTTATTCCGCATCCCCTGTTCTCTAGAAAATCTACCACAAAGTATAAACAAGCAGATTCAACAGAGAAATTCTAATCCATGTTAAAAACCTACTTTTTGTCAAATAGCATTTCCCTTTGCATTTGGAACCCCTCTAATGTCCGCAGTCTACTGTTAACTAAACAATTTAATTTTTGCTGAAATTCCTTCTCTCTTTTCCTAAGCGCTTGAGACATGTTTTTTGATAAGTGCTATACGAATAATGTTAATAATTATTATTATTGTTGTTGTTATTATTATTATCATTATTATTATTATGTATTATTATTGCTATGGATGTATAATATCAGAATGTTGTATTGGAAATGACATGAATTGATTATGTGAGATATTCATTTGATTTTTGTTAGGTGCTATAACATCTCGTCTCACATCTGACACATCAACATTGAGTAGCACTCTTAGCCATAACCTGAATATCTGTCTACGTAGTATCTTACAAATGACTGGTTATGTCGTCTTAATGATGATCATCTCATGGAGGCTTACATTCATCACACTCATTTCTTTCCCTCTTATTGCTGTCATCACTGATGTCTTTGGAAGTTATTATGAGGTGAGAGGTTTTTTAATGATTAAGAGATGTGGTTAAGCTTGGGTTACACCGGAACTGAATCAGCTGCGAATTCATCTGAATACGTGTAAGGGGGAATTCGGCTCATTTTGAAATGTTCAAAACCAGCCGAATACCCTCCAAAATACTCCCAAATGTGACCAAGACGAATTTCATTTAGCCACACTTGGAATGTATTCAGATGACAATCGGTTGGATTAGTTCAGGCATTCAGAGTGTTCTGGGCAGATTCTGACCTATTTGTATCATTCAGTGTGTAACGGTTCAAGCTCAGCGCATTAAGCCATATTTCTTCAACCTTCGGTTCATCATTCGGCTGTAATCGGAGCAATTGGATCACATTCAGCTTGATTCTTTCCACTATCCGGGTGACATTCGGCTTTATCCGGGATGGCCAAAATCAATTCAGGTCAATTCTTGGCGATTCTGCGCTGAATTAGGACTTTCATTGTATTTAGGACCCTTTTGTCACTATTCAGGGAGCAACCCGTATCAGAGACGAATAAGTTCTAAATCCACCAAAACCATCCAAATCAGGCTGTAGTCGGGCAGAATCGGTCCAAATTTATTCGGGAGATTTTGTTTTGGTGTAACCCTAGCTATAATGAGATCAGTTATGATTCTATAATTATCAGGATACACTATACAATGATATCTTAATTTCATTCAAGTATGAGACATGAACATTTTACTCTGGTGATTAGGTTTTTTCATTGCTATCTCAGTCTTGCCTTCAAATCTCCCTAGAAGAAAATTGGTTCTTGCCTTGTCGGGCATATTCAAGTTGTGCAATACTGTTTTGCTTGCAGAAATTGTCCAGGAAAGTTCAAACTTCTCTGGCCAATGCCAACATTGTGGCTGAAGAGACCATATCTAGCATGAAGACTGTGCGTAGCTTTGCAAATGAAGAAGGAGAGAGGAAGAGCTACTGGAATAAGCTCCACATCACCTATCTTTTACGCAAGAAGGAGGCAGTAGCTTATGGCCTCTTCACAGTCATCAGCTCAGTAAGTCAAATACTGTGGTAGAAATTGTATATGGCCAGCATTCATCACAATTTTATAAGATTCAATGGCATTTAGTTTAGCACAGTTAACCTCAAGTCTTGATTTTCCTAAGTTCACTCACCTTATTGGTAGTCAAATCTTGTCAAACAACTTTATGAATTCTAGTTGTCCTCACATTGTATGATTCATGTAACATTGTAATCATTATTTTATCATAACCAGCCTATCCTACAAAGAAATAATCTGACATATTTTCTATATTGGAATATGGCCAAGAACACCCTAACATAGATTTTCTATAGACCCTAAAGGCTCAATCTCCAACAGGTACCAAAAAAAAATTCCAGCAGAAGATAACCATTTATTTTGGTTTTATTTATACTTGGCCAAGTATCTTATGTGATTATTACATCCACTAAAGTACCTACATGTATAGAGAGTATGATAAAGTTGTAAACAAAATAATTTGTCTCCCTATCCAACTGTTCACTAGGTATGTGACCTGATGGTGTTTGTGGTTACACTCTTTTATGGAGGCCATCTAGTTGTGCAGAACATGCTCAGTGGTGGGATGCTGCTTTCTTTTATTATTTATCAATTGGAACTTTCAGGATGCATTGAGGTACGAGTATTGATAATAAGATAATTAATTGTTCTCATATAGTGCAAATTACCTCTAATGAAAAAAAGTAAAATGAAGGAAAGCTGTTGTGAATGCTTTGACGATATTATTATCAGGTTAAATATTAAACCTTGCTATGATGATGTATCAAAGCTTAGCAACAATTATTATGTAGTAATGGTATATGGCGAGACAAATTGCCCCACTCATGCAAAATGGATGCACATTATATGCTTTATGTCTTAAACTTTTCAAAAGTATTTTGTTCAAATTTGTGTGGACAAATACATGACATAGTGATGTCATCTGTATATCACGGTACATGTTAACCCATTAAATAAGGCACAAATTCTCTCATTCCTGTAGATTCTTTTAAAATGTACCACTTATGGGAGAAAATATTACATGGGGGGCTCTAGGTGAAGTCGCCTCGGATATGCTCTGAAGAGTCCTTGAACACTAGAAAAGAGCCCTTGAAATTCTCACAAGGTTCAATTTAACCCTAAAAGAGCCGGGTTATTTGGACCCATCTCACAGCCGAGGGGGGAGGATTTTGCTATCAATCGCACAAGCGCCGCGAAAATTCGCAAAGTGGTAGTGTGCGATAGTCTAAGAGGCTGTACAACTAATTTTTCTGAAAAAATAAGGGTGTGTTTTAAATGAATTAATTATGCTAATTTATGCATGAAATAAAACATTTTGCTCTAATTAACTTATTATGGCCCAAAATTGCTTATTTTTTATTCACAGACTCTTTGTAGGATTCCGATCAAATGAACATAAAAAAAAATTGGTATCGCAACTTTTGTATTATGTATTTTATTGTTTTTTTAGATTTCTTATATATTTCTTTGCTTTTTTATTTTTGTTGTTTTTTTTAGATGAAAATTGTTGCAGACTTAGTTCTAATCAAAAATAAGACAAAATTAATTGATATTATTCAGTAAAAGTAGAAATAGTGATACATTTATGAATTTTGGCTAAATACACAATTTGCATTGGATTTGTACATGAATTCATGTTTTTGAACAATTTTTGGTCTGACATGCACTTACGTAATGTTAAGTAATTTCGTAATCGTGTACCCAGGCATCGCAAATTTGGTCTCAAAAGTTATGCAAGACTTGAAAGTAAATAGTCAGCTGGCGGCGTGGTCAAATAATTTCGCGCGGCGGATCAATCCCGAAAAATGTTGAGGGGGCGGATCCTCGCCCCTTGGGACTTTTAGGGTTAAACTTCAAAAACAGTCTAGTAAATTTGGGCTGGTGATCTATAGCCCAGAAAAACTATCATTCACTACTTGGACCGACTAGGCAATAATGATGTCACAATGATTTAATTAGTAAGTAAAAAAAATAATTTCTGTTCGTGTTATGAAGTTTTTGAAAATCAATAATATTCTCGCTCCTGAACAATTTGGTTTTCGTGAAAAACACACTACCTCTCATGCTCTGTTGCATTTCATTGACAAAATTTCTTCTGCAAGAGATAATGGGCTCCATACTGTCGGTATATTCTTGGACTACTCCAAAGCCTTTGACACGATTGACCATGACATTCTTTTGTATAAACTATCTTTCTATGGATTCCGGGGTAAGGTTTTGGAGTGGTTCAAGAGCTACCTCTCTGATAGAAAACAGTTTGTTTTTTTAAATGGTGTGAAGTCACCTATGCAGTCAATTACATGTGGAGTGCCACAAGGCTCACTCCTTGGACCTATATTGTTTCTCATATATATTAATGATTTCCCTCAGTCATCAAAAATCCTTTCATTTATCCTGTTTGCAGATGACTCAAGCATATTTTTTTCTGAAAAGAACCCCTGCAATTTATTGCAAACTATCAATTCAGAATTGATTTCTGTTAACGAATGGATCATTGCTAACAGACTTTCCTTAAATCTTGTTAAAACAAACTACATGTTATTCAGCAATACCCTATCAACATTGCCAGATAATATTAAAATTAATGATGTTCAGATTACTGAAGTATTGAGTACAAAATTCCTTGGGGTACACATTGATAGTAAGCTGAATTGGAAAGTTCACATATCTCATTTATGTAAACTACTCTCCAGAAATTCAGGAGTCATTAATTCATTGAAGAGTATATTCCCAAAACATATTTTATGCATGTTGTACTCAACTCTCATTTTGCCTTACTTGAATTATTGCATCCTTGCCTGGGGTAACGCTGCTAAAGTTCATTTGGATGGGTTATTAAAAGTGCAGAAAAGGGTAATTAGACTAGTATGTGGAGTTAGTTCACGATACCACACTAATATTTTGTTTCATGAAAACAAGTTCCTTAATTTACATGACATATTTGATCTCAACCTCGGTTGCATTATGTATCAATTAAATAAAAGAGAACTTCCTCTTGCCCTTTATTCATTATGTGTTAGAAATGACCAAATCCATTCTTACTATACAAGACAAGTTTCTTTTCTCCACTTACCATTGGTCAAAACTAGTTTTCGGCTAAATACATTTGTTTATACTGGGCCAAAATTATGGAATTCCCTTCCTTCTTCTTTGAAGCAATCAGTTAGCCTCAGTGTTTTTAGAAACAAGTTAAAGACCGATTTGCTGAAGAAATACTTAGATCAGTAAACAAATGCCTGCTTGTTATATCTCGTCTAACTTTATAAATTGTATTCTTTCCACAATTATCTATGCAAAAATAGAGCTCTGCCTATTTTCTTTTTTTTCTTCTTTTCTTTCTTCTTTTTGAATGGTAGATTCTTATAGTTTAGGTCTAATAGGATTTGTTTGCATTCTGCATTTCATTTTTGTTACTTTTTAGTGTATCTTTTGTAAATATATATATATGTACCTTGGTTACTACAATTTTTTGTTTGCTTGTTCTATGATGTTTTAAATGATTGCTAATGTAAGTTTTTTAATATTCTGGTGGCCTATGGTCTACAAGCTAAGCTTTTTAGTAGGTCACCACGTTTCATTTCCATCTATTCTCATGGGTGTTACTTACATTTATATTTATAAAAAGTAGTGCATGTATTATGTATATTATCCTGTAATATTTACTTTTGTTCTTTGCTATTTGCCTGTATCACATTGATTTACTGTTGTTGTTGTTGTTTGTTATCGGATTTGAAACGAAATAAAGATTCATTCATTCATTCATTCAAGTCATGATGAGTCCTTTGTGGACAAGCTTTTATCCACCCCTGTGGGGCTTCTACAATCAATTGCTCTCTCAAGGTTTCCCTAGTGCTACCTTAATTTTATGCAGTAAAATAACCAAACATAGGTGACAATAGATGAGCACAGTTCCTCTTTAAGAGTAAGCACATTCCTTGTTAACCATAAAGCCTATGTTTCTTAACCAGAAGTTGCTTTTAATATGGATATATGTGATTTAGGACCTGCACATGTGTATTTTTCCAATATGAATGTGGTGTGGAATTTTATTCTTCTAAACTTTCGTTATCAGGACTTGGCTGATGTTTATACTGAGCTCATGAAGGCTGCAGGTGCTTCAAGAAAAGTCTTTCAATTAATTGACAGAAAGCCAACCTTTATGAATGAAGGAAGGCGAGCACCTAGGCAGTTTGAAGGTCAGTTGGAGTTTAAGAATGTGAGCTTTGCCTATCCAACCAGACCATCTATTCCTGTCCTCAAGGTAAGAAGGCATTGTTTGCATTGTGATTTGTGTTTGGTATGAAAGCCAATATGCATCAGCCACTTTTTTCAGCACCATTTCTAGACCTAAACCACTCTTATCGTTTCTTGATCCTTATCCTTAACACAAAATATTGACCATGTAGATTGATAACTTATGCCCATTAAAATGAAAAGCATTTTTCTGCTCTCATCCGAATATTCGCAGCAAAAAATTTCAAAGAAATATACTTCCAACTTCCAAGCATTCTTGTATTTTTCAAGAAAGATGGGATAGCTGTCATACTGTAGGGGAGAATCAGAAATTTTGGATTGTTAAGTACATGGCAAATTGGAGAGTTATCCTTACCACTTTCTACTCACCAAGTTACCAATTTGATTTTACAGTCTTCGTGATTTAATTCTTCATACATTTAGAACTTTGCTATTTGTCCAATTTCTTTCAAACAAAGCAAGATTTAATGAAACATTTCGAACAAATCTACACCAGAGGAAAAAAAATTAACCTATTTGCAGGGCAGTATATTTTTGCGAAGGGACAGAAATATGACAGCTTTCTCCTCCACTGCACCAAGGCTGTGATGGAAGCTCGCCTTTCTAAAAATTGTCATCAATATTGGATCAGTCGAATGAAATTTGAAGTCCCTATCATTCTAATATCCTCATATATGCACTGAACTTTGAACAATACTGTGACAGGCAATTTGTCTATAATTAATCTCCTATACATCTCAAAGCCTCTTGTATCTAGTGGAAGAGGCGCTAAAGAAATATCAAATACTATTATTGTCATATGTCATAGATTTTGTACATGTCAACAAAGGAAAGGGAATGTTAATTTCAGATCTTTGAATAACATGGTATTCGTTTTTTAGAAAACTAGAGAGTTTTGATAAGATTTTATTTTACTCTTCTCTGTATAGGATGTAAGTTTCACAGCATCACCAGGTGAAGTACTTGCCCTCGTTGGTCCCAGCGGTGGAGGCAAAAGCTCCTGCATCAGTCTCATAGAACACTTCTATGAGCCATCATCAGGTGAAGTGCTGATAGATGGAAGAAACGTCAAGGAATATGATCATGCATTCCTCCATCAGAAGGTAAAGGATACTCAGTTGAGATGGGTGTGGATGGTTCAGACATGCCAACCGTTCCATTTTTGTTCCTCTTTTGTTCCTCTTTTTTGTTATAAAAATACACCAATACTTTTTGTCTCACCTGCATAGCAAAGTGAGACTATAGGCGCCGCTTTTCCGACGGCGGCGGCGTCAACATCAAATCTTAACCTGAGGTTAAGTTTTTGAAATGTCATCATAACTTAGAAAATATATGGACCTAGCTCATTAAACTTGGACATAAGGTTTATCAAGTATCACCAAACATCCTGCATGAGTTTCACATCACATGACCAAGGTCAAAGGTCATTTAGGGTCAATGAACTTTGGCCGATTTGGGGGTATCTGTTGAATTACAATCAAAACTTTAAAAGTTTTTGGATCTGATTCATGAAACTTGGACATAATAGTAATCAAGTATCACTGAACATCCTGTGCAAGTTTCAGGTCACATGATCAAGGTCATTTAGGGTCAATGAACTTTGGCCGAATTGGGGGTATTTGTTGAATTACCATCATAACTTTGAAAGTATGTTGGTCTAGTTCATAAAACTTGGACATAAGAGTAATCAAGTATCACTGAACATCCTGTGCACATTTTAGGTCACATGACCAGGGTCAAAGGTCACTGAACTTTGGCCATAATGGGGGTATCTCTTGAATTACCATCATAACTTTGCAAGTTTATTGATCTGACTTTTGAAACTTGGACAAAGAGTAATCAAGTATAACTGAATATCCTGTGCAAGATTCAGGTCACATGATCAAGGTCGAAGGTCATGTGAGGTCAATGAAGTTTGGGCACATTGGAGGTATTTGTTGAATTACCATCCTATCTCTGTAAGTGTATTGGTCTAATTCATAAAACGTGGAAATAAGAGTAACCAAGTATCACTGAACATCTTGTGTGAGTTATAGTAATTTTCAAAGTCAGCACTGCTGATATGTTGAATCGTGTGATGCAGGTGAGACGGCCAGAGGTATTCCACTTGTTTGTATAAATTGTTACTCTGTTAAAATTTCTGATCATGGAGTATGTATTATACACAGTGGGTGATACTAGCACCGGTCCGACAGTCCCAGACCGGTGAAAATTACTGTCAGGCCAGTAACTTGTTGCATGAAAAGAGCATGTAAATTCTTGCCTTCAAGCACATGTTTAAAAGGGTGAATTATCAAGTTTTCAAGTAGAATCATTTCACTTTTTTTTCACTGATCTCACTACAACAGACTGGCAATAGTTACAGTGAATTTTTTTTAAATATTCTTTTTGGCAAACTTTCCTTTAGAAGAATACTCTTTTTGGTTGTAGAAGGTTGGCAGGTCTGATGGGCAATTCCACAGGTTGGTGCAAATCATGTAACGTGAGTAACCGACACATTCCAAAGATTTGCCAGGAGCATAATAGAATTTCCCAAGTTTGGTTTTTATACAAAGGATAGTCAGACTGTGTACTTTGTTGTGATAAGGAGATGTTTAGTTCATATCAATAATAATGGAGTTACAGCTCCAAGTATGAGTCAAGGTGTCTCCAAATGTAACGTGAGTAACCGTGGAATAGCCCTGATGGTTAATTTGTTTTACCCTGATGGGTTATGAAGAAAGCAAATTTATGAGTATATCCTATCCAGTGGACATAACTTGTTTTTTCCTAGGACACCAAGTGTATTGATTTGGTTTGAACTTGGCTCACATGGGCCTCACAAAAAAAGAGCATAAGGATCATGGCCAACCAGAGTTGGATTGGACATATTATTAAAGACAAATGCTAGTTGTGGTGACGATCTCAAATTGAGTTCAGAGTCCAACAAAATGACCACCCAACTGTTTTTATGTATAAATAAAAAATATGTGCCAAATGACTCTTATAAAAAACGTGTAATTGCTGAGAAATTAGCAAAACAAGCACAAAATTCTATATGTCAGGTATTTTTCCAAGCATTATTAAAACATTGTCCCACATATGCCCTTTTGTATTAGTGATCATCGGAAATATCGGTTTTCAGCTAATATTTCATGATTTCACAAAGATAATTTTGTTTCAATGTAGCAGATCTAGATTTATTGATAATATGATGGCAATTATTTCTCATGAAATGATTATTTGCTGCAACTACTCTTTTAGCTTTATACACGCTCACTATTAAAACCAATCAAAATTGCCATTTTGAATTCATGATTGATCTGAGGAGAGCCTTTTCCTCAATGTTAATCCGACAATTTTCCTTAATATTACTGGCTCAGAACCACAAGTATCTGACTGTTCCTATGATAATTGTTCTCTGCAGTCTCTACCTCTGATCATGCCTAATTTTGAATTACTGTACAACACACAATATGACAAACTGAATTAGAGACATTGTTAATGTCAGTATATTATATTTGGTGTGTTGAGGATAAGTCAAACGCAATACTCAACATGCTGAATCTAGGCTTGTTGCGCAAAAAGACAAATGGAAAGCAAGAATTATTCTTGATTATTGTATTTTTATAGGGACGTTGATGAAATAACATTCTTCGTCATGATGAAAATTATGGATAAATGCACTTTTCATCTATCTGGTAGAAATATTCTTTGTATGTATGCTACAAGTATTTCTAGAATTTGACAACTTTTAGATTTAAGAAGTAACTTTCATTCAGTAACTTCAGTATCTGCCCAATAGCTTGATACAGAAAAATTTTAATCCAAGGTGATAAAAAATATTGTCTTTATAGATCCTCAGTAATTTTTTTATCTATATTTGAATGAAACTGGAAATGTGGTCTTTGTAGACAGGCTTTGGTTCTTTGGACCAGATACGTCAAATACCGACATCGCTTGTAGTGTCATTATAGAGTCTGTTATAAAGTTCCTGTGTACTTCATTTACTTGCTCTGTGTTTGTTTTATTAGATTGCACTGGTTGGTCAGGAGCCAGTCCTTTATGCCAGATCCATCCAGGATAACATCTCATATAGTCTTCAGGATTGCTCTACTGAAAGTATAGAGAGTGCTGCCAAGCAAGCTAACGCACACAATTTCATCATGCATCTCAGAAAGGGGTATAAGACAGAGACAGGAGAGAAGGGACTTCAGTTATCAGGTACAGACTGTGAAAGGATTATGGGAGTTTAATTTCTTGTTTAAGGGTGCATTATGCCATCATTATCATTGATTATCGTTTTCGTTATGATCATGGATATCATCAGTCACCATCATCACCTGTATTATTTTCATCATTACTATCAACTTATTTTTCACAAATACATTTTCATTATTTTGTCAATACATGCTTTAACAATAATTTGATTTGTTGGTTGCATTTAAAAAATGTTTATTTCCCCCTTTGTTTTTATTTTCTTTGTCTTTTTTTTAAATAAATGAAGATATTCCTTTCATTTGAATAAAAAATAATAATGGAGTAGTATTTGAAAGGTATATCTATTTATAATTTTCCAAACAAATACTGCTCAAAAATATCATTCTCTTTGTTATTATTATTTTCAAGTAAATAGATACCTAGTTAGGGGTTGAATATTTTCTCTTTGGAAAGGAATGAAGAAAAAGAAGTACACTCATAATGATACCTTTAAAAATGTTGGTAACAACTACAGGTTGTTGGCACTCTTCTAATCTTCATGCTATGTCAAGGGGTATATTTATACTTATTTTTAATACAATGTAACAAGATCAGCGTAACTAATAACCAAAATTTGAGTAAGAATATCCTTGGCACGACTTTGAAGCTTTAATCCTTTGAAAGGTAACAGAGATGTTGTTTAATTTTCCTCTATGTACAACATCATTCTCTTATGATATTTTAATCTATACAAAGGGAGTGGATTAAAGGATGGTTTGTTCTGTGTATTTTTTTTTGTGTAGGTGGTCAGAAGCAGAGAGTGGCTATAGCTAGAGCATTGGTAAGGAACCCTCAGATGTTGCTTCTAGATGAAGCTACCAGTGCTCTTGATGCAGAAAGTGAGCATTTGGTAAGTCATTGGACTGTGTTTATTGAGAAGGTGGTTGGTACACTGGAACTGTAATTCTTCATGTCATTTACCCCACTTGGGAGTTTCCTAACGCTGTTTGTAAGTTACAAGCAACTTTATGATCCTTTCTTCAGGTATATTATACGCACCAAATTGTAATTGGCGTGGATTTTGTTCCTGAGAAAGGATCACCCATCTTTCTTTAAGTTGCTCGTAATTTAAAGTTGTCTCAAATTTTCCCAACTTGATTTTGTTGGTTTTGAAAGTTTGAATTTTGAAAAATTATGCTCTCAACGCATGAATATCCAAATCAGACATGATATATTTGCAGCAAAAAAATATTGATCTGAAATTGAGTAAAGTTAGTGTCAAATTACCTTCCTCGAATGTGAAAATACTTCTCTGAGATCCTATGATATTTCAGTCAATATTTCTGAAAGCTCTGTCATTTCTTCCACCTCCACTAGGCAAATTGACGCCTAGCCTCGTGGGGTGTGAACATAAAAAAAATTGGTGTCTTGGCAGTGCAGAGGTCCCTCATTTGTTTTATACATGAATAGCACTGACAGGCAAAAATTGCTTTAATTTGTTTCCCAGGTCTACCAAAACTTTACATGGCTTATTTTCTGAGATTCAGGTGACAGCTATATATTTTTTTTTATTAACAGGTTCAACAAGCTCTTACAAAGAACTTTGGCACACGCACTGTGGTCATTGTAGCCCATCGCCTAAGCACTGTTGAGAAAGCAGATCGTATCGTGGTCATTGATCAGGGGACAGTTGTTGAACAGGGTAGGCACCAGGAACTCATCAAATTTAATGGCCTCTATGCCAGACTGGTACAACGCCAGCTCTTAGGACATGATTCCGATGATGGCCAGGATGACAAAGAGAGGTTAGTTGCAAGAAAAAACCTTTCAACACGGAGGAAGGACTCTAGTGCATCATCAAATTCAAGTAATGGTGTTGAAAATGATATATCAGATTAACCTACAAGTTACCCGAGCTCCTATGAAAGGCCATCTAAAGTTTTGGTAAAGGGCTACTTATGTGCATTATATCAACTAACGTTCCAATCTTATAAAGCAGTGGCTGTATTTTTTTTTTTTTTTTTGGTGTCTGAAAATTTGAATTTTTTAATATCTAGCACCCTGTCCGAAATGTTTTATTGTTTTTGAAAAACAAATTTAGTGATTTAATATCAGAAAGCAGCAAATACGAAAATTATTTTCTACAAATCTTTTACCAATCTATGCTTAAAAAGTTATTTTAATATTAAAAACTGCAGTTTATTTTGGTAAGACACCAGATAGAAAATCATGTAAATTCATGAAAGGTATCCTATTTGACACTTATTTCATTTCCTCCATATCTCTTATTTTAGACGCATTTGTGTATTCCAGAAATGAATTGGAATAGTGATATCCAAGTTCGAAGGATTTACTGAATCATGAAATTGACTTAAATGGAAATTTGTTTAATCATTTATTAGATACTTTTCAAAATGTATTAAAATATTAGGTAGTCGCCTGTTTTGCCCTCCTATCAAGGGACATTTGAATAAGATATAATACCCTATATATAAAATATTTCTAAATAAAAATGTCTTTGACTTTGGATCAGTTGTTATCATTTAAAGCATATATGAATAATTCATTAATATTTGTTCATAGCTATAAAGTAAAATATGTATGCTCCGAATGAATTGTAAATTGTGTGGTAAATGCTTCAAAAGCATTTGAATTTATATTTATTTGATTGATTAAAGGAAAATGACTATTTCTGAAAAGTGATACCCGTCCCACGATTGTGTAAATATAAGTTACTTAAGTACCTAGAATTTTTAATTGGTTTCAGTTTTCTTGAACACAAAATTTCCTGTTATGTAATCATACTTGCTAGGAAATTAATAGAGACTGCCATTAAACAGGGTATTTCAAACAGAGTATTATTTAATACCCTATACTTGTAGGTGATTCAATTGGGAACAATAAATGTCTTATTTAAATTTATATATTTGTATATTAATATGCATTTTAAGTAATCCCAGTAGTTTAGGTTATCAAGAGGTTTAGAGGCTGAGAGCATAATTTTTTTAATTTTTGTTTTATCAAGTCATTAATATCATTTCATCAAGTATCAAATATGTCCATAAGGAAGTAATTCCTTAAAAAGCTGTGTGCACTATGAACGCCTAGCTTAGCTGGGTAATATATGAGCACCTAACAAGGTGGATACGTGCGCAATATAAATAGCCTATATTATTATTAGTATTATATGCTTAGCTTCACAAGAAATAATCCTAATTTATGTTAGTACACTCTCAAGTATGTTTTTTTTTGTGTGTTTTATTACATGTATCCCACCATTCATTCCTAAATAAGTAAAACATTTGTTAGGTAGTGAACTGATGTTGCTCATTTCTCTAAATTGGGGGGGAATGATTTCCAGGTTATTATGGAGCAATCTACTTCAGGGTGTGAGAGATGACTAAAATATATGCCAATCAATGATGCCAGAATTTAAAGAATTGCATTCTTGGATTTTTTTCATTGTTTTTTTACAAAAATATTAAGATTTTGTTTGTTTTTAGCTCATCCGGCCCAAAGGGCAAGATGAGCTTATGCCGTGGCATCCGTCGTCTGTCATCCGTCCACAATTTCAAAATGCTTCTACTTCGCCATTTCAAGTGCGATTTCAATTCTGTTTGCTTTATATGATAGCACTAGGTTGGGGATTCAAAACTTCTACACAGAATTTTGAAATTCATTAAATATGCCAATTTATGCACATTTTCCAAAATTCACAAAAAATGCTTCTTTATTTGTTGATTGATTTTTGCTTCCATCTGGTAGAGCTTCATGAGGTTCACCAAACTTCTACACAGAATTTTGAAATTTTGACCTGAACAATTTTTATGCTAATTTATGTGAAATTAATTTATGCCTATTTTTAAAAATTCACATACAATGCTTCTTCTTTATTTGTTGACCGATTTTATTTATTTTTTCTTCCATCTGATAGAGCTTCATGAGGTTCACCATTCTCCTACACAGGATTTTTAAATTTTGACTAGAACAATTTTTATGTTAATTTATGCCTATTTTTAAAAATTCACATACAATGCTTCTTCTTCTTTATTTGTTGACCAATTTTGATATTTTTTCTTCCATCTGATAGAGCTTCATGAGGTTCACCAATCTTCTACACAGAATTTTGAAATTTTGACTAGAACAATTTTTATGCTAATTTATGCATATTTTTAAAAATTCACATAAAATGCTTCTTCTTTATTTGACTGATTTTGATTGTTTTTTTTTCCATGTAGTATAACTTCATGAGGTTCACCAATCTTCTACACAGAATTTTGACTAGAACAATTTTTGTCTCACCTGCGAAGCAAAGTGAGACTATAGGCGCCGCTTTTCCGACGGCGACAGCGGCGGCGTCAACATCAAATCTTAACCCGAGGTTAAGTTTTTGAAATGACGTCATAACTTAAAAAGTATATGGACCTAGTTAATAACTTGGCCATAAGGTTAATCAAGTATTACTGAACATCCTATTACAGTTTCATGTCACATGACCAAGGTCAAAGGTCATTTAGGGTCAATGAACTTAGACCATGTTGGGGGAATCAACATCGAAATCTTAACCTGAGGTTAAGTTTTTGAAATGTCATCATAACTTAGAAAATATATGGACCTAGTTCATGAAACTTGGACATAAGGTTAATCAAGTGTCACTGAACATCCTGCATGAGTTTCACGTCACATGACCAAGGTCAAAGGTCATTTAGGGTCAATGAACTTTGGCCGAATTGGGGATATCTGTTGAATTCCCATCATAACTTTGAAAGTTTATGGATCTGATTCATGAAGCTTGGACATTATAGTAATCAAGCATCACTGAAAATTTTGTGCAAGTTTCAGGTCTCATGATTAAGGTCAAAGGTCATTTAGGGTCAATGAACTTTGGACGAATCGGGGTATTTGTTGAATTACCATCATAACTTTGAAAGTTTATTGGTCTAGTTCATTAAACTTGGACATTAGAGTAATCAAGTATCACTGAACATCCTGTGCGCATTTCAGGTCACATGACCAAGGTCAAAGGTCAATGAACTTTGGCCGAATTGGGTGTATCTGTTGAATTACCATCATAACTTTGAAAGTTTATGGATCTGATTCATGAAACTTGTACATAAGAGTAATCAAGTATCACTGAACATCCTGTTCGAGTTTCAGGTCACATGATCAAGGTCAAAGGTCATGTAAGGTCAATGAACTTTGGCCATGTTGGGGTTTTTTGTTGAATAACCATCATATCTCTGTAAGTTTATTGGTCTAGTTCATAAAAAGTGGACATAAGAGTAACCATGTATCACTGAACATCTTGTGCGAGTTAGAGTAGTATTCAAAGTCAGCACTGCTGCTATATTGAACTGCGTGATGCAGGTGAGACGGCCAGAGGCATTCCACTTGTTATGCTTATTTATGCGAAATTTATTCAGAAATCACAGAAAATGCCTCTTCTTCTTTGTTGACAGATTGTGATATTTTTTCTTTCATAGAACTTCATGAGGCCCATCAAACTTCTACACAGAATTTTGAAATTTTCCATAGAAAATTACTTATGCTAATTCATGCGGCATGTATTCATAAATCACAGAAAATGCCTCTTATTTGTTGACAGATTTTGATTTTTTTTCTTCCATCTGGTAGAGCTGCATGAGGTTCACCAAACTTGTAAAAAAAAAATTGTCTAGAAAATTATCAAAACTCACAAAAATTACTTATTTATTTGTTAATTGATTTGTTATTTTTGTTCCATCTGAGAGCTACATTACATGTAGGTTCAGCAAGGTTCTACACAGAGTTAAGAAACTTTGACTAGATAATTATTAATACTTAATTCATATAAAATGTATTCATAGATCACAAAAAATGCTTCTATGTCATTTCTTCAATTCTATATCCTCAATTTATGTCACCAGTATAATTCACTAGTGTCAACTGGACTAAAATTAAAATTGTGTTAAATTTTGTTGCGAGATGCCGGATGAGCTCCACATCATTGATATGCTAGTTGGTAATGATTCCAATCAATGTTGAAGTCTTTCCCTTTTTGTGTGTTCATGTATTTACATATTCATGTACTTATATTAATAGTATATATTATTTTCATATGAAAAATGGTTCCAATATTGTCAGTACTAATAGATATTATTTATGCATTGAAAATGTCTTTCGATTTTAAAATGGACAACTTTTACATTCATAATGATGGTATAATGATGAATGAAATTATTATTTTTCATTTCAATTTGCAAGAACAGATGGAACTTGCCAAGAATTGTTTTATTCTTTAAAATTGTGTTATAAATCATGCTTATTTGAATTAGAAAGAGTGTGCATTATTTGTGTATGACTTTTAACCATTCTGTTCTTGCTTTTTGTTTCTTTGTCTGTTTATTAAATCTTTGTTCCATTCTAAAATCACCTATGGTATTGAAATAGTTCTGTTCTCTTTTGATGCATTCCATTTCAATGTGGGGATTTATTATCAAAACCTGAGGAAGAAATTACTTATGAATTTAATACATCTGGAGTAATTCATTCATTTTTTGGGGGGGTGTAGTCACTTCCATTGGCATTGATAGATTCTAATAGATCTCTACAATGTACCAACACTTTCATTATTAGAAGTTAGGGTAGTGGGTTGCAAAATGGAAACTCTTGAAACTCACATTTTGTAATTGTGACTCATTTAGTTCTTTTATTTGAATTGCTATATTTACTCAACTTGACTATTCGTTGGAGGTTCACTTAACCTTATACTATCAGAAAAAAAGTATTTGAGAACTTACCAAACTGAAAATGATTTGCTAAAACATTTGGCTCTGATAGAGCTGTGCCATTGAAAATAAAACATCTCATTTTGTTTGCAACTGAATGACTGATATTGTTGTTGTTGAAATCAAATGCAAACTCTAGCTCAAGGGATGCAGAATTATTTGCAGAAATACATGACAATTACATGATCTCGTATTCTCTTGATTCTCAAAATCACTGCTTTGACGAAAGTTAATTTCATCAATAGCTTTTTAATACAAATAATGTGTATACAACTCGCTGTGTATTATCGCACGAGCCTCCTTGGTAGGGTTGGATATTTTGGTCACTTTTGTTGCTAGAACCTTACAAATGAAATTATTTACTTAAGTTATTGACTGAATATCTCTAAAATGATGTCATTTTTAAAAGGTCACCTGACATCAGAAAGTTTTGAAAACCCTTGCTTTTTTAATCACGACTTGAAGATGGTATTCCTGCATTAATGCAAAATGAGTCAAGCATAAGTACTTTTTTTGGTCGTTGTGCCTGGACCACCATTGGATCGATACTTGTTTATTTCATACTACTCTACTTAATCCTCTACATTAGTTAATTTCTGAATACTGCATATCATAAAATAATTTCCATAAATTTTTAATTACATTCTCCTTTTAAGATATGCAGATATAAATGTATTTAACATAAAGTAGTAGTTTTGGGTAACAAATTCTGAATTAAAGATATGGAGACATGTTACCCCAAACAGTCGACAAACCACAGAAATTTGTGTCATACATCATACATTTGCCATAGGGATTTTACAAACTTAGCGATTGTGAATGTTTGTGAAATTAGCCAGAGAAACCAATTTTATCACAATACAATAATTCATATCAACATAATTTTTCACAAATTCTTACATCTGTAAGATACATTGGATATATTTTATTTTACTTGTACTCACTTTACAAGTGATACAACACTAATAAGAATACAGCTGATAGAAAATCAAATTGAATTGACATTTATTTGATGCTGTACATGTAGACATAATGAAAAACATTTTGAAATAAACTATGTTTTAAAATAAATACGAAATACGAAAATAAGATTTCTGTGATTCTGTAATATCTACTCGTATAGAAACATACAAATCAAAGTCCACAGGAGTGGATGAAAGCTCGCCATAAATATTGCTAAGATTGGTAGAAGTTGCAAATTATTTGATACAATTCAAGTTTATTGCCAGAGGGGGAATGGCACTGTAATTGCAAAGTGAACACCATGCTCATACATGATTTTAAAATGGATCTTAAATCTTGAGGTACCTTAAACACCTATACATTTATAAATAACGGCTCAAATATTCTTAGGGTAACCTTTTCACATTTACACTGCCAAGTCGTGAAACATCCATTTGACATACTTTTTAGTATGAACATAGCAGTACCCCCCCCCCCCGCAATTATTTACGAGGCCCTTTGTTTATTTCTTTTGAGGTCTTCCTGACAGCAGCTCAGTTTTCATAGGCAATTTTCCACCACTTGGATTCTTAACCTAACAGCTAATGTCAATTACCCTGAGTTGGACTACATGTAAGACTAGCAGACATTAAAGGGATGGTCCAGGCTGAAAGTATTTATAGCGTAGAATTCACTGAGCAAAATGCAGAAATTTCATCAATATCGGATAACAAATAAAGTTATTGAATTTTAAAGTTTAGCAATTTTTTTGTGAAAATGATCGTTATGAATATTCATTAGGTTGGCTGATGTCACTTCTCCACTTTCTTTTGTATTTTATTATGTGAAATTAGGTTTATTCAATTTTTTTCCTCCAAGAACTAGAAAAATTGGATTGACAACTGATTTAGTGCATTAGATATTTATTGCTGCAACTTATTTCATTATAAGAGAGACATATTATTCACACAAGTATGAAATAATGAAAAAATTATGATTTTATGTAATAACATAACAAAACGGAAATGGAGATGTGCCACCATCAGCCAACCTAATGAATATTCATTACTGTTTTCACAAAATATTGCTAAACTTTAAACTTCAATAATATCCATGACATGCAATCAACTGTTTTCACAAAATATTGCTTAACTTTAAAATACAATAACTTTATTATTTGTTGTCCGATTTCGATGAAATTTTCAGCATTTTGCTCAGTGAACTCTACTCTATCAGGGTTCCCACAGAAATTTGAAAACAGAATTCCATGACTTTTCCATGACTTTTCCATGACTAAATTGCTGCTTTCCATGACTTGCTTTCTGGCACCGTTTCCAAAATCAGACACATTATGATGGCCTCCATAACCTCCCCTCACAGCCATCCATTCCATCCACTGCCTTACTCATGACATGTAAATCTAGATGTATTTCTGACCAGGGTACAGTACCATTTTCGTTTCACCAACATCAAGATTCAAAATTGTGTCGAACACAAACTCATGTAATTTCTTGAACTGACAGATTTCCATGAAATATTTCCAAATTTTCAGAGCATAGCATGCAGATCTTGTCACAAAAGTGAACTATACAATAGATGTAAATGTCAAATTTTCCAGGCATATTGAAATTAGGATCCTGAATTCACCTTTACTACAAAACTTCCACATAAAAGTCATGGAATTCTGTTTTCAAATTTTTTGGGGAACCCTGAATTATATGAAGATGAAACACTTTACATATGTCACACATGAGCCAATTATTACAAAAAAGTGACATGAGTTTTACAATAAGGTGACATGAAAAAAAGGCTAACAAAGACATCCTCATCCTAAAATTCTCAACATAATTGCTGCATTTCACTCTACATTACAAAAAAATGAGGCCATTTGTGATACAACTTGAGGACACCAGCTAAATTAAGAAGTGTATTTCTCTATATGCTCCAAAAATAATGAGGATATCTTGAAAATTGGACATTTAATGCCTATTTTGGTATTTCATTAAACTTCATTTTCAAGTAACTTTTCCAGAGGACACATTACTTGACGCTAAAATAGCAATTGAAACATCTTGTGTAACTAAGAGATTCAGAACCTTTTGAATGTATTGTGTTCTGATAGCCATGCTGGTAGTGCTTGATCAGTTGTGACTTGATATGTCAACTAATTGCCATGAATGTTGAGTAAAATTGTACTAAACTGGAAATTTAAATTCTCTAAAAACAAGAACGCAAAACTGGTTACAAAATGTGACATATTAAAAATACATTGACTGATTAACATCTTATATCATTGCAAATAAGATAAAATTTTCTGTAGTCTGGTTGTCCCAATTTATTCATGGCCATGAGTATTTTGAGTGAGAAATGTGGATTGTGGCTGTGTTATACATGTATTCACAAAAACCTTTTTTGTTATTTCAACCTTGCTAGCCCTAACACTAAGTCATCTTGGATTTTTGAACATACAGACAACTGACTGGTCTTGTAACTAACCCTAGTGTATTACTTGACCCTTTAAACCATGGTTTAGACACCAAACTCATATTCCCCAGACAGATATTGAACGAACTATGTCCTTTTATAAAAAAAAAAGTAACATCAGACATTTTGTACTCCATTTTTGGAAGCCATCTTGGAATTTTGAACATACTAGACCAACGAGTGTCATTGTAACTTATAATTTGACCCTTGAAACAATATTTTAGACACCAAAATCATATATCACCAGTGGATATAATTAAGTATGAGAAAACTTTGCGAGACACGACAAAACGGAAAGCTGCCATAGCCATGAGGTAAATGCAATTCCATGACTTTTCACAAATTTTCCAAATTCCCTGACTTTCCAGGACCACAAATTTTTCCAGGATTTTCCATGACCGTGGGAACCCTGTCTATGTATTAAGATATAAACATTTTCAGCCCAGACCACCCCTTTAAAGTAATGCCAAATGAAATTCCATCCATTTCCTTGGGTTAAAGTCATTACCTCTCTTTACCTGGCTAGATAAGTTGCCCAAGGCTTTACAAGGGCTTGGTCAAATATTTTCTCTCTGGTACATCAAGCTTGCTTTCTTCAAAGAGACATCTCTAACAGGTATTTCCAGTACTTTAGTCTGGAGTCAGCAAATTACAATCCATTCTCTTTCAGACCTGACATGATTTCTAGCTTACTTCCTCTTGATATGGACACCAGAAATTTGAATTCTTGAAATCAAAATTTTGAAATACAAATTAAACATGAAGAGCCTCTACATTATAATTACACAAGTTTGAATACTTTCTTTTCATCTATTTCTACTGACTTGTAGAAAAAAATATTAATATTCATAACTTAAACAATGTACAAAACAAACAAATTTTCAATAAATAGGACAGTCATTCTCAATTAATTTTGTTGAAGCGCCAAATTTCTTGTTTAGAATCTGTACTGCTCCACTATCCAACACGCGAAGAGCGAAATATTGTGGCATGGGGGGATGCAGGACCACCTGAAGAGCTTAAAGGTCAAGTCCTTCCAAGAAAAATTTTGATTTAAATAGAGAAAATCAAACTAGCAAAACGCTGAAAGTTTCATAAAAATCGGATTTAAAATAAGAAAGTTATGACATTTTCAATTTTGCTTATTTTTCACAAAACAGTGGTATGCACAATTCAAATGAGACATTCGATGATGTCCCTCACTCACTATTTCTTTTGTTTTTATTGTTTGAATTATACAATATTTCATTTTTTATAGATTTGACAATAAGGACCGACTTGACTGAATCAGTATGAAACAATGGTCAATGCTCACATTTTCAGGGAGGAATAAATCGTTGTCTCACTTGACAATGAAGAGAAAATTAGAATATTCCCTATTTCATATGATAAAATGCAAAAGAAATAGTGAGTGGATGACGTCATCAGTGTCCACCAGGATGTGCATATAACTGTTTTGTGAAATCAAGTAAAACTTTAAAATGTCAGAACTTTCTTGTTTTACATCCGATTTTGATGAAATTTTCAGTGTTATGCTTGTTGGATTTTCCTCTTTTTATTCACATCAATTTTTTGTTGACGTGGACGTGTCCCTTAAGTAGAAAGCCTTTTAATGGCCGAGAGGGGTTCTCAATCAACAGAAGATATAAAAATACCAACATACTACACAATTTATGTAAAAAAAATAAGTCATTTGCTCAAATTAGTGTTGATTAGTATGTTTCTGTATTAAATTTTGTTCTTGATGAGGGTTGTGTTTGAAAAGCCAACTGGGTATGTTGATCAGTGGTAGAGCGTCGGTCTCATGAACGGGAGGTCGAGGGTTCGATCCCCGACAGAGTCGTACAACAAAAATATATATCTGAATGGAACCTTCTGCCTTCTTGCTTGGCGTTCAGCATGCATTCAGATTGGAGAAGGGTAGTAATAACATACATTGAAATGCGGGGCCCGCTGCAGTTTCCTAACCGAAATGGCTACACTGAATAAATAAAACGTAATTATGATGATTATTATTTTTATTATTATTATTATTAAAATCACTGTTCACAAATCTTTGTCCACATATTATGTAAAAAGTCTTTTTACCAATCGTAAATGAATACATTAAATAGATCCTCCATAATAGGGATTATCGAATGCTAGATTACACAAACTCAGAGGAAATCAAATAGCATTTAGATTTAAAAAAGAGTTGAGCTTTTATTTTTCCTTTGTAATTAAATGATGAAACCTCAATTCCAGATTAATAGTAGATCAACCTTTCATTTTCTAATGTTTTTTCTTTTTCTATACTGGCTCCAATGCACCACTCCGGAAGGCTCGGTGCGCCACAAGTAGCGCGTGTGCCACCATTTGAGAATCCCTGAAATAGGACATAATAAAGAGTATCAGTTCAATGTGCGTAAATCATTTCCATACAAGATCTTAAGTACAGTTTCTTTCATCATTTTTGGAATGTAGGAAAACACCAAGAAACAACTCGAGTTCCATTTCTGAGGCCAGAAGTATAAAGTGTGTAGCTCATAATTGTTTCTGCAACTATAAAAGTCTAGTTTAAAATGAGTTATGGCTGATAATGCATTTGTACACAAGGACAAATGGACAATCCAAAACTATTTCTTGTAATACACTGATGAATTCTTAACTGATGAGACACCCACATGGCCTGCCATTTTCCGGCCATTTGTAAGGTTGTAACTTCACATATATCTACTTGGAATAGCCCTGGGGCCCATTTTACAAAGAGTTGCGATTGATCCAATCAATCTCAACTATGGAAAGCCTGCAAAGTCAACATATAAAATGCATGTTTGTTCAAAAGATTTTCTAGATATGAATGTATATCCATTAATCCATTGATTTCTTGACAATTTGGTGTGTTCTCCTTGTTTACAAAGGACATTTTGCAAATTTCCTGTAGAAAGAATTATGGCGCTGATGGATTTCCAGAGAGTTACCAATGAGTGGATAAATTGTAACTCTTTGTAAGACGGGGGTCCTGGTGTCTTGTCTGGGAATAAGATATTCAATCCCACACTGCATGTACAATGGATTGAATGTATTGCATCTCTAGAACATCCACTTGATGTGAATAAACCACATAACCAGTGACACATATATTGTAGAATGGTTATCCCCAAATTCTTCTGCACTTGTGAGCAGCTATCCTTCTTTAGACCTAAACTGGATGACACAGCTTTTTCAGATAGCTTACAAATTGTCATCATTTTCATCTTTCCCAGTTTGAATCAAGAATGAAATATATGTGGTTTTTCAATCTCAAATTTGCATCTTCTGCAAATTCTTGGATGGAATTAGAATGGAATGTCCAGTCCGGGAAGCCCAAACTACACTGAATGCAGGAGCTTAGGCCTGATGTCCTCTCCATAATAATTTATGATGTTGAGGGCGCCTTTGCAGACAGCCACAATTTCCTGGAGACGATTGTCATTGACATGGTCACAGTACTGCAAGTCTAGATTCTGAAGCGATGGAGCATAGCTGGTTGAACGGTGAGGAACGTAAAGATCTTCAAATTCCTACACATAAGAATCAAATTGATTGAATAAATGTTAAACCATTGGAAGTTATTCAGAATATTTTTTTAATTCTGCAATAACTTTTCTGTGTATAATAATCAGTTGCTAGATAAACAGAATCAAAGTGATGCTCCAAGTTGAAGATATTTATATCTAAATAAATAAAGATTAAATTCACAGAGCAAAATACTGCAAAATTCATCGAAATCTGAAAAACAAAGTTATTGTATTTTAAAATTAGGCAATATTTTGTGAAAACAGTTAAATGCACGTCATGGATATTCATTAGGCGGACTGATGTCACATCCCCACATTTCTTTTTCTTATGTTATTACCTGATATCATTGTTTCATTTTTTCATAAATGTGTAAATGATGTGTCTCCATTATGATGAAAAAAAGTTGCAGCAATAAAAAAAAAATAATACACTTAATAAGTTGTCAATCCAATTGTTTTAGTGTTTGGTAGAAAAATTTTGAATAAACCTAATTTCATATAATGAAATAAAAAGAACAAGTGGAGATATGACATCTTCCCACCTAATGATTATTCATGAAGATATGCCAAGAACTGTTTCACCAGAATAATGCAGATCTTTAAAATTCAATAACTTTATTTGTTATCCAATTATGATCAAATTTTCAGCATTTTGCTGTGTGAAAATTTACTCTATTTATTGAAATACATTTTCAGACTGGAGCATCCCTTTAAAGAATTTCCAATGGCTAGATTTTCTAATCTAAAAAATGCTCTTGTTTTCTTTACTGAATGATCATGCAACAGTATCATTTTCTGTACAAACAAATCCACTCAAAACAATCTCTGACACCAATCTTCAGTGGCCATATTCTATTTGTAGATCAGTAGCAATGATTAAACTACTTTTATATATCTTGCACAAGAACATGGAAAACTAAGAATACTGAAAGGTCATTATCTTTTGCAGCAGCAAAGCTGTGGTGCCAAATGGAAATCCTTGCACAATGCATGTATCAGTGGGTTTAAACCAGGAACTTGTATTGTTAGTAACAATGGAATTCTGATAAACTTGGTGTCATACCGTTAGACCCAAGAATGACATGTGATGAGTGCCCAAATCACATTTTCTAATCGTAAATGATGCATCGTAGGCTCCAAAATGTCAATCACATGCCATATACACTAACAATGTCACCTGGCTACATCTAGCTTTTGGAAAGTAAAATCACATGTTGTAGAGATCTAGCTAGTTTGCATTTTTAGAGATATGTGCATGCCAACGTATATAAACTCAAAAAAAGTTTGGAAATCTGACTTTCACCAATAATCCCTCCTTGATTTTAGTAAATATCAATATGTAATTAATATCCATGCATAGATCATTTAATTTTCGTAAAAATGATACCCTACATGATATGATTATGGTTTACATGGAGTTTCAGTGCCTTGAAATGTGGGGCAAGGTCAAAATTAAAATGTTGCAAAATGACACAATATTGAAAGTCACTGTTCTTTTTTCTGTGGTGATGAGTAATTTTCTCAGCGGTTTCTTTTGATTTTGATCGATAATCCCTCCTTGGTTTTAGTGAATATCAATGTGTAATCAATATCAATGAATAGATCATTTAATCTTCTTTAAAATAATACTTTACATGATATGATTATGGTTCACATGGAGGTGCATGCCTTGAAATGTGGGGCAAGGTCAAAATTCAAAAGTTGCATAATGACACAATATTGAAAGTCACTGTTCTTTTTTCCGTGATGATGAGTGAGTTTCTCAGTGGTTTCTTTTAATTGTTTCCATGCACCTTAACATCAACCTTAACATGGAATTAAACACACCTCTTCACATGCAAACAAATAACAAACAAACAAACCATCACTACATAAACCACAACAAAACATAAAAAAATGAAGAAAACAGGGGCTTGATTTTAATGGATTTCATCTCTATTGACACAGACAAAAGAATCATGTTCTGTATTGACCCTTAATGACTATTTCTGCTCGTTTTGCAGCTTTTCAATTCAGACCTCATCCAACACTTTTGAATCATGCTCTTTTCATGATGAACATACAAACTAATGAAAAAAAGACCTTGATCGAGTCTATTCTTTGTATTTCTGATTTCTCCTTTTCCTCCTCTCAACTTTATCTTATTTATTCACAACTGACACGAACTATGAATTGCCAAAAAAAAATATAGTTTGTATATGTAACTTTGTTTTTTCCCAACTGTTAAAAGCATATGGCCATATACTTTGATTTTCTGAGGAATTCTAATAAATTCTGTACTAATTGGCAGCTATGTAATGGGTTATCTCGTCTTACCTCATCACTCGAAAGCTGAGCAAGCCCAGTATCTCTTCTCAGTTTTTGTTCTCTCATTTTCACTTGAATTAGTAACCGACATCTCTTCCACTTGGGGTAATCTAAGAAGAATAAATCAAGGGTGATAAACAAATGAATAGAACATTACTTCATGACTATGGTTGTCTGTCAGTAACAGGATAAATGTATGCCATCAGCTCAAATGGAAAGGAAATACCATAGAAGCACTACATTGTATCCATGGTCTGAAAGTGAGTTAACTAGCCAAGACTTCTGCCTACAAACTGGATGCTCCGTATTATGGTAATCATAATCTCGCAATTTTCATTTATTATTGCTACATGGTTTGTATTTTCTCAACAACTTTTCAATAAAACTTTGTTACATCCAATGAGTCTTCATGAACTTTTTGAAAACTTAAAATTTTTAAAGTGATGCTTTAAAATTGTCTGAAGTGTTTTGTCTGTCATATGGAATTGCCCAGTAGCAATAAGAATGAAGCTCTCCTGTGTCTGTTGTTATTGAATAATTGGTTAACAAAAAACATCCAACCTTCAAGTCTGGGCCCCTTCCTAAACACTTATGTAAGTTTGCCAAGATTGAACTACTGTGGAAACCTTGATTTTGAATATCTGCTAAGCCCTGTTACCATGAGAGAGTACCATACTGGCAAAGTTTCCATCATCCTAACTTGTTATATGAAACAAGCCCCTATCCTGTGTCTTTGACCCCCTAGAGAGTACTATCGGACAACCAGCATAATCCACATTCAAATTTTGGTGATGCAACAATGAGAAATGAAAACTCGTAAATAAGTACTAGTATCTCAACATGTTCATAATTAAATCACTTTATACAAAGAGTGAGTACTGGGGTGTCGAAAGCTTACTTGCTATGATAGATAGGAAAGGCTTTTCTGTGATCTGCCTGACACCACACAGTAATAGCTCTTCCAAGACTGGACAAGATGACAAGATGGCTGAGACAGCCTGGTTCGTTAAATCTGGAAGAGAGTAATAATTTTATTTCATTTATTTCATTTCCAGGCAAAAGGCAACACAAATATGTACAAGAGGAAGAAATTACCATCGACTAGTGCCTGAGGATGACCAAAAGAAAAACTAGTTTCTGTTATGAAGCTTTCCTCACTAGTCGGGGTTTACTAATATACAAAACTAAAATCGGTATAAAATGGCAATAAATGCTTAGATGCATTACTTATTAAACAAAGAACATAATAAAGAGAGTGTTTGTTTCCATGTGCTATTATAATATCCAGTCAAATTTGTAACAAATCACATAGTAAGATGGATATTCATTGATTTAATGTAAAGTGGTCTTCAAAATATGATCTTACATTGTAGCATTGTTGACTTGTTGTTGTGTTTATATTTAAATGTTTGTTCATACACAGACAATTTAATTTAATTATTTTATTCGTATGTGAATAAGCTTGCTATGTCAAGAAAACTGAAACACACAATCTGAATGCAGATACAGGAAAGCTGCACCAGATTAAAACAAACCAAAAATAGTCCTCAGTCCATTGAATAACAGTAAGTATTATGGTAACTTTACCATCCAATAGTAAATACCATGATGACTTCACTTTGGCTGTATCACTATTCCAATGGTAGTTGCCATTGGAAATGGGACCCTGAGCTCTAAGTCTTACCGAAATTCCAGCTGACATCAAGTCTTTGAAGTCTCTTGAGTCTAGAAGCTAGAGATTCCATGAGTTCCCCTGTTATACAACTAATTGAAGACAACCCAACATCCTTCAGGTGAGGACAATTGTACACGAAGGCCTGAAGTGTTTCTGACCGCATGGTGCGCTGCCTTAGAAGCAACGTCGTCAGAGATGGGCAGTGATGAGCTATCTTGTAAAGCCCTGCATCAGTGACATCATCGCACCAGAGTAGCACCAATTCCTGAAGCTGAAATGGGAAATGGAAACAGACTTGTCAAAAAAGAATGCAGGAATTCTTAAAAGTGTGTTATTTATAGAGAAAAGAAAGTACACAATCATTTCTGCTGATTTGAGATGATAAACAAAAGTGGTAGTTTTTTTTTTCACTCAATTGCAATTACATGAATACTTGTAAAAGGAAAAGTCCACCCCAACAATATGTTGATTTAGATAAAAAGAACAAAATCCAACAAGCATGACACTAAAAATTTCATCAAAATTGGATGTAAAATAAGTTATGACATTTTAAAGTTTTGCTTAATTTCACAAAACAGTTATATTTACATCTTGGTTGGTATGCAAATGAGGAGAATGATAATGTCATCCACTAACTATTTCTTTTGTTTTATATCACATGAAATATCAAATATTCTAATTTTAATTAGAATAATTGATATTCCTTCCTCAACATGTGGAATTAACATTAATTAATATATATGGATCAGCCAAGTTGGTCTGTATTGTCAAATCTGTAAAAAAATTAAACATTGTATAATTCAAACAATAAAAAAAACAAAGAAATTAGTGAGTGAGGGACATCATCGACTGTCTCATTTTGCATGTCACTGAGTTGTGCATATTAAACTGTTTCGTGAAAAATAAGGGAAACTTATGCATCATAACTTTCTTATTTTACATTCCATTTTGATGAAATTTTTACCATTATGCTAGTTTGATTTTTTTCTCTACTTTTTCAAATAAACATTTTTCTGGGGTGGACTTGACCTTCAATAAGCAATCATAAATGACAGCTTTGAGTTCTAGTTCAGGGTCCTTGAATCAAATCAATGCCTTGTTAAAAGAACACTACCACATATCAAGTTGGTTTTGAGCACCATTTCATAGGGCTACTGCTCTATCAAGCTTTTCTTTGTTGATAAGTACAATGAAAACTGTCAAATCTGTCCTCTAGAATCTGCATGACTACCAAGAACTTTAATACATATCATATCAATCAATCAATCATTCATTCTTTGCCTTGATCTACATTCTACACACCTTGGGGCCAATGGTTGTTGCTATTCTGTGGAGGGTGATATCAGTGATACATGTCTCTGACAGCTTGATAACGCTCAATTTGTTATTCTCACCATGCTCAAAGATTGGATATACCCCTTGATCACCAATATGGCTTGGGCCTGAAAGAAAATAGTCATGTGAAATGATAAGCACACATTAAATATCAGAAGGTATATGAAAAATGATTAATTGCGGATTGTTTTAAACACTCAAGCTGTTTACTTTCCATTAGTCTCATCGCACATGACCTAATTGTGCTCCGTCAATCTAATTCAATTCTTGTAACCATTTGGTCTAATTACCATTTACCCCATTAACAGTTTGTATAATTTCAATCTATTTCATCTAATGTCTACTTGGTCAAATAATAATATATGGTTAAATTAATTGTTTATGAACCAAATATTGGTTGGAAAAAGTGAAAACAAACAAAGTAGAAATCAGTCAAATTGGACTAGATGACAATTTAAAAATAAGTGGGTATTAGACCAAGTGCATCATAGACAAAATGGGTTCCAATCCCTTGAAATCACGACTATCAAACATGTGATCACAATGTACCTTGCCTACAAACTAATCTACAGTACTTCACAAGAAAAAGTCATGAATATCACCTGGGCCCCGTTCATGAAGTTGATATGCTAGCAAGTCTTGCTGGAATGTCAAGTACCATGACAACAGTGAATATCCTGCTTCCCGACTGGCTCCTCCAATGAAAGGTGGCACTCCACCAAGAATTATCATAGCAACATTTTAATGAAATGGGGCCCTGGATTATTTTGCATGCAACATAAATATCATGTAGAGCTTCCAATGGAAGATTCCACCACACCATCATATATACAGCATCATATGTCTCACCTTGAACATCCAAATATTGGAGATTAGGACATCCTTTCAAGAATGATGCAAGACCTTCATTGCTGATTTCTTGACATTCGTACTACAAGTAAAATACAAACAATGTTGAGCTCACAGTGGATTATACATTGGATGGTTTCAAGTTGGGTGAAGACTTGTGTTTGGCTGATGTTTTACACTGGCCACAGCAACAAAGCTGAAAAACATTGCCAAATAGATGTACACATTTACTAGTAGTGTTGTGTTGATTGTACACCACCAACCTTGAAATTAGGCCGGTGCTAGGAAACCTGTACATAGGACTAACCTAACACGGTGTAGAGCTATTAATGGGTGTGATTGGTATCGTTTATCCTTATCCACAATCTTTGTGAGAGTTAAGCTTGGCACCCTGATTCTTGTCAGAAACCTCAACACTAACAATGAATTTGAGATGTTTAGTTTCTTTATTAGAATGGCATGTTGCATTTCCAAATGCCAGCACAATGGGGTTTGGTATTGCAGGAATTTTAGCTGAGATTGCACAGCACTGAATCATTTTTTTTGCTCCTACTAAATAAGATTTCATGTATCATTATTGTACCAGGGCCCCATTGCATAAACTAACAATTATGGTAACTTGATTTTGATTGGCTGCTGATCAGCATTACCATGGTAGTTACCAGGATTCATGAAAACAAACAATGACAATCATGCTTACCATTTTGAAATTTCTCAAATCTTTGACATTCTTAGAGATGATATCCAACATGGCATCTGTCAGGGCTTTCTGAGACAGGACCAATTCCTTGACCTGATGGTTGACTGAAAAGCAGTCCTCCAAACAAGATGAAACTACATGTACAGCATCGTTCAACCCAATAAAACTTATGTCAAGTGAGACTATGTTTGGTTCAAAGAGGCGAGATACAGGATTTTGCAATGCAGCTGGCAATGAAGAATCAAGACAATCTCTAGGTTCTGTGGACCAACAAGTCCTTGTGCCATCATTAGTCATCTCAGAGGTGGAATGCATACCAACAGGAGGTTCAGTAGTGCTTCCATCCACAGATGAACTCCTATTTCCACTTGATGAGCTGCTCTCTTTCATCTCTATAGCACAACACACAGCAGTCCCTTCAACAGGTGACGCTAGGTTACGCTTTGTCACACTGGAGGTGTTCTCTTGCAAACTTTCATTCCCACTCACGTTAGTAGTTTCCATGGCTCTATAGGTAGCTGTTGCAGAAGCCAATTGAAATGCGCATGCTGAGGCCAACTCTACACACGGAGAGGGATCAGAATCTTGCAACATACTTTGTCCAGTCTTCTCACATATGTGCTCATCACAAGATAAAAATCTTGGGCATTCCGAATAACACTTGTCACTTGGCAAATGAGGAGTTTCCAGCACATCTTGATGCATGTAACCTGCAGGTATCATTTGGCTTGCCTGTGTATTTGTGTGACCATCTTCTACAAGTATTGCGGAATCTTGACATTGATCACATCTGCTTTCCATAGCAAAATATGAATCACTCTTCACATGTTTTAGGATACTTGAATTAACATTCCTCTGGTTTTGATCAAGATCACATTTGCTATCTTTTGGGTTGCTGGCTGATATATCGCTTATTATACGGACTTGATCAGTGAGCTTTATTGGAAGTCCATAATCAACTGACTCATTGTTTTGTTCAAGAATCCCACTTGCTGATCCAGTGTTACTGAATCTGCAAGTTCTATTGATACGACCACACAACTGGCATTGCATGCTGTCATCACATGGATTTGTAACATTCATGTTCATATCAGCTGTTACGAGCAGCTCACTTTCATCACCAAAATGATGAAGCTTCTCAGATTCACTTGCATTCCTGGTTTGGGGATCTGGGAAGACCGTTTCACTAGCTTCAGCATTGCAACTTGAATTTACTTTATTTAACATACCATTGCTTTCTTCAGAATCAATTTCAATACTGACTTCTCTATTGCTACACACACTTGTGCCATGTTTTGTATCCACATTTGAGTCAATACAGGTTTCAAAACAATTTGATAAGTCAGAAGCTAGTCCTGATTGATCAAACTCACTGTTACTGAGCACCACAGAGTTTCCTGCAGCATCCAGAGGTTCACATTGTGGTGATGCAATTGAATCTTCATCTTCCAACCAATCCATATTTGCAGTATTTTCAGTACCATTTGCTATGCTGTATAGACAGCTGCTACCTGGTACTAGGTCCTCACATTCAATTGCTGATGCACCAAGTCCACCGATCTGCTCTTTTGAAACGGTTTTAGAATTCACCGATGAATCTTTCTTAAAATCAGTTTCTCTTGAATCATTTTGTACATGAGCTCCACCATCTGATGATGCTCCTTGAAGCTTATCAACCAAGACACCTCTCTTCATCTCATCTAGTCTCTTCTGTAAGGAGTTGAATGTCTCCAGAAGTTCTTCAAAAGCCACATCTGTATATGGCTCATCTTGATTCCTCTTTGCCTGTAAAACAAACTGCACCGTTGAGGACAAACTATAACCAGACAGATACCACAAAAGACAGAAGTCCATCTGAAAAAGAAAGAAAACAAAAATAATGCATTACTTGTTATCCCTATTTCATAGGTCAATCCTATCTGACAACACAGAGAACATAGAGAATATAAACAGTCTACTCTAAACCATTTCTGATACTCATAGCAAAAAAATAAACAAATGAAAAAAAAAACACAAACCACAATATTTGCGTCATACCAGGTAATCATTCATTACTACCTGTGTGGTGAATGGATATGTAGATTAATGTCTTTCAAGATCACATATTAAGAGAGAAATGAAGGGATTCAAAGCCCTGACCTTGTGTTTCAGTCCCAAGAATTATCAACTGATCCAAAAACACTTCTAATATCCACATGTTTAAAAAGAAATTTAAACTGACATGCACTAAAATTGACAGACAACCTAAAAAAATAATCATGTATTATGTTTGGGCTTTCTGAGGAAGCCTCAACTGAAACAGTTTGGCTTATATCCAATAAAAAAAAGAGACGCTCTATTCAACTTGGCTTACGCCTCGTTGAATAGAGCATCTTTCTTTCACCTCATGCGAAATCTTCAACCATCGCACTCATGCCTATTCGCTATTTGTATACTGTCCATGTTCCCATGTACTATCAATGACAACACTTACTGCTGTGCAAGAAACATTGAGATTCCTCAGGTTTGGTCCACAGAGCTCCAGTAGATGCCTTATGCATGTGTTGGTCAGATTCTGACACCCAGAGAGGTCCACTGATGCAAGATGGTTCCCAGGAAAACTGTTATCTTTCCATGGCCTAATCTCTGAGAGTTGATCCTGACTCATATAGAAGACATCATCCGTAATGCATTCACACATGGACAAATTCAGGGAAGTCAGGAAAGGTAATCCTCTCAGTAAAATCTTTCATAAGAATATCACATGAAAAGTAAAATACAAAAAGTAAAATAAATTTAGTTTCTTTTAACATTCACACAGCAATGATAAACATTGAATTGATGAATTAAGATTGGTCATGAGGAAAAATCAAAGATATACCCCAGTTTTAAAGCTGCCGTTTATCGTTCAACACTGGCTTAGCACTCATGCTTGCCTGCGGAGGTGAAGAGTTACATAAGAGGGGATAACCGCAGCATGATCATATTGACTACAGCAGGGTTAATTTAAAGGGTTAAGACTTTATTCATTGTAATTTAACAGGGTTGGCGGATTTAAATCACGTTGATTTAAATCGTGATTTAAATCGCGATTTAAATCACCATGATTTTTTTAAAAAAATCATTGATTTAAATCACTTCCATTGAAACATGTACAAATCATGGACAAAGTATTTGTTCAATGCAGTTTTAATTCTTCAAGTCAACTGAAAAAACTTTGAATTAACTTTATATCAATAAAAGATCAACAAAGTCTTGATATCTACTTAAAACAAATTAAAATCAAATTAATAAAATCAGGTAATTCCTTAAAAACTACAGATGTATGTTGTCAATAGGTACTCATTTTTTGTAAATTATGTCGAGTTTTTCTTCTGAAATTTTACATTCTTTGTCAGTTATTATTAGTCAATTTCTTTCTTAACAAAGTTTTCACATAATCCAACTTTTCAGAGAGCAGCTTGTAAAAAAGATATATAATGTATAAAAGTCAATGAGAAAAGGTTTGTTGGCAGTTTTCCAGTTTTGATCCTTCGCCTACACCAGGGTGACCAGATTTCACAAAATGAAATACGGGACAATTGACAAACGAAGATCAACAAAGAAGGCTACACAGTGTTAGACTTGTGAAAAATATAAAGAATTGGAAGGGAAGGTGAACGAAAGAATGAAGGAGAGAAAGAAAAGAGAAGATTGAGAAGGAAAGAAAAATAAAGGAAAACGGAAAAAATAACAGAAAGTTAGAATAAAAGAAGGATGAAAGAAATAATAAGAGATAAAAAAAAGGTTTCCGCCACTCTTTGAAATGAATATAGAAAGAAATGAAGGGAAGATGAATAAATGTCTGAAAGACAAAATAAAGGAGAAAATTAAAGGGGGAGAAAAGGTAAGAAAAAGAAAACTGGAAGGAAGGAAGGAAGGAAGGAAGGGAAAGAAAGAAACAAAAGAAAGAATAAGGGAAAAGAATAAGAAGGGAAAAATAAAGAAAGGAAGAAACAGTGAAAGGGAAGAATGAAGGGAGGAGAGAACGAAAAAAAAAGAGAAAATAATGGAAGGAGAGAAAGAACGAAAAGAAACAGGAGACGAAGAGAGAAAGAAGCCAAGGTAATTATAAGGAAAGGAAGAATGAAGGAAATGAAAAAGGATATTTGATAAAGAATGAAAGTAAGAGAAAGAAGGAAAGAAAGAAAAATGAACAGAGAGAGAGAGGAAAAGAAATGTCTAGGAAAAAAGATAGGAAATAGATAGATAAATGGTTTAATAAAAAAATCAAGACATCATCGCGGCTAAGGCCGAAGTGCGATTTATTCACAAGGTAATAAAGACACAAAAAATATTCAAACAATAACACAGATAATTACAAAATAAATAATACGGATCAGTGGCGTACCGTGGGTCACGGCATGGGGGGGGGGCACCAGCAAAAAATTTTAGTCACTTAGGGACCACACGAAGCGCGCTCAGTTGTCAGGTATACTGACCTAATGGACATGCAATTTTTGATATTCAGAGCTAAAAAGGGACATTATAAGCAATTTTGTTTTAATCACGATACGGAACTGTCTCGCTAAATAAACAGTGCGAGCGCGAAGCGCGAGCTAAAATATTTTTTATATATATATTGACCCTAAACAGGGAAATTTTAAGGACTATATTTCAGGATCCATTAGGAGTATAAATATCTCACCATAGTCATCTAATGCTAGTGCCATCCTTTGCTGATTTTGTTAGAATTACATCTAAACACATGAAGTACTTTTTGAAGTAATTGTAATCATGATTATCATACGCATCTCACTAATCAAATACTGCGAGCGCGAAGCGCGAGCTGAAAAATTATGTAGGAAATTCAGACCTGGAGAGGGGCATTCTAAGGCTTATTTTGTAGAAATTCGCTAAGACCCTACGTATTTCACTAACCAAGTGATGCGAGCGCGAAGCGCGAGCTGAACATTTTTTATATTCAGATCAGAAAAATTGACGTTTTAAGGACTGATTTAAGTTCATGAAGAGCAGAAATCTCACCAATCTACTTATGCGAACGTTAGCACGGACAGGAAATGTTTTATATTAAGACCTTAAATTAGGGCAATCACAAGAAGTCATGAAAAAGAAGAATATGTCACTACATAAAACAATAATAACTCGAATTACGAGGAAATATATTTGTTGTATAATCATTTGAAAACGGGATGTTTTAGTACAACAGGATAATATATATAGTTAAACAGTCTATGCGAGCACCAGGAACAACACGAAAAATGAAGACACAATGAAGCATATAATGTTTTATAAAGTTATGAAACAATGCTTCTAATGTAACATAACATGTATAACATAACATAACATTATAATGAACAATAATTTCTTCTTTCCCCACTACGTTTCTTTTCCCTCTTTTTCTCCTTTTCCCTGTTTTTTTTTGCCAGCCGATGGGGGGGGGGCAAGTGCCCCCCCGTAGTTACGCCACTGATACGGATAAAGTATGGTATTGGAAATAAAGATAGATGGAACAAAAAAGGGCAAGCAGAAAGGATATGGTATATATAAAAGAAAGAAAAGGGAAAAGTTCAAACTTCAACTAAACAAAAAATCCAATCATCTAATAAAAATCATAATTTCATTTGGTGTTTTTTTAAATGTATTTTTAAAATTTAAAAAATAAAATGTTTTAGAAATGAATAAAATTTCAAGGTGAAACATATTGTCAAACTTAAAAATTAGATGAAACATCGCGGCATCGTGCACACCAAGACTCAAAACGAAAGCTGAAACAACTAGATCTATAAAAAGTCAATAATTTGTTCCTCCGATTACATCTCCAAATCATTAATCTGAGAATCCATAGTATAATTATAAGAATTTCCCGCCAATTTTGTGATTATTTTGGTGGAAAAACTGTTTATCATGTGAGATTGTTTTCACCATTGAGAATTTGCTTCGATCCTACATGCCTAGCTTGTTATGGAAGCAGGAGACCGTCAAAAACACGGATATACGTCGTGTCGTAATTCAATTTACTACACGACGTAAATAATTACGTAGTGTAGTAATTCGAATTACTACACGACGTAAATAATTACGTAGTGTAGTAATTCGAATTACTACACGACGCAATTCCGAATTACTGCCCAACGATTTAATGTCATGACGTTAAATGAATTAGTGTCGCTTCATCAAATAATTAAGGTCGTGTAGTAATTCGAATTACTACACGACGTAAATAATTACGTAGTGTAGTAATTCCAATTACTACACTACCTAAAGAATTACGTCGTGTAGTAAATAATTACTACACGACGTAATTCCGAATTACTGCTCAACGATTTAACGTCATGACGTTAAATGAATTAGTGTAGTGACGTTAAATCAACCAATGAGACCGTTCGTTATATGAGCGCAATGCGAAGAGCTGAGACTACAGAGTATTGTACAGGAACGTACCGGCAGGAAGTTAGTTGGATGTTCGACATTTGATATTCAAACTGTGAAGTTGGTTTGATATTCAGGTTCGATATTCAAACGCCTGTGAAGCTGGACCAATATTGCCACGGACCCGATCCGCATAGTACTGCCCCCCCCCCAAAAAAAAATGTTCTACAACCGAGAACAATAGGAAATGATAAAAGGAAAGAAAGGAAAGAAAGATGAAAGATACGTTATTTTATGCATACCATGTCAAAATCAATCTCAAAGTTAAAGGTGTTTTTTTTTCTCGCTGGCTCGAGACTTATTACGAAGCAAATTTTTGCTGCATGCGCCATTGTGTGCCCCCTCTTTTTGTTCTTATCACGCATTGAGCTTCGCCCTAATGCTCGGGGCACAATCATAAAACATCCTGTTCATACAATGATATGACCCCTCCGTTCTCCCTTCTCTTTCTCTCCAGTTCCCCCTCCTTTTCTTTCCAATCTCCCCCTTTCGCTTCTCTCTCTCCTATTATGTATTCTCTCTTTCCTTGTTTTTTTTTACTCTATCCACTGGCGGCACCAAGAGATTAGTCAGGAACGTGGTTCCCCATGCTTGAAATATTCCGTTTTGTTAATTTTAGCCCCCCGTTAATGTGCATGCGCCGGGTAACCGAGTCAAGTTCTACAAGTTAGGGTAGGTGGTTACCCCGGATAGACCGTCGGGATATTCCTGGGGGCCCCTTGGATAAACAAAATGCGATAAATAGCCCTTTATTCCTTTAATTTTGTTAATTTGAGCCCCCTAAATGTGCATGCACCGGGTCAAACTAGTGTTTACATGGTTGCCCGAGTCGAGTTCTACAAGTTAAGATACGTGTTACACCGGCTAGGCCGTCGGGGTATCCCTGGGGGCCCCTCGAAAAAAAATTTAAAAAATAAAATTTCTTGCCCTATTATTCACTGACGTTTGTCCCCTAAATGTCCTCGTACTTGGGCACGCCAGTGTTGTTATGGTTGCCCGAGACGTGCTGCACCTGTAAAACCCCTTAGCTTTCAAAACCCCTGAATATATTTGAATATCGAATGTTGGTCCAGCTTCACAGGCGTTTGAATATCGAACCTGAATATCAAACCAACTTCACAGTTTGAATATCAAATGTCGAACATCCAACTAACTTCCTGCCGGTACGTTCCTGTACAATACTCTGTAGTCTCAGCTCTTCGCATTGCGCTCATATAACGAACGGTCTCATTGGTTGATTTAACGTCACTACACTAATTCATTTAACGTCATGACGTTAAATCGTTGAGCAGTAATTCGGAATTACGTCGCGTAGTAATTATTTACTACACGACGTAATTATTTAGGTAGTGTAGTAATTGGAATTACTACACTACGTAATTATTTACGTCGTGTAGTAATTCGAATTACTACACGACCTTAATTATTTGATGTAGCGACACTAATTCATTTAACGTCTGACATTAAATCGTTGGGCAGTAATTCGGAATTACGTCGTGTAGTAATTCGAATTACTACACTACGTAATTATTTAAGTCGTGTAGTAATTCGAATTGCTACACTACGTAATTATTTACGTCATGTAGTAAATTGAATTACGACACGACGTATATCCGTGTTTTTGACGGTCTCCTGCTTCCATAGCTTGTAGCCTACCACACACAGGCAGGAGGCCAGTTCGTTTGCAATGTATTGGGTTAGCAAGAAATCATCTCAGAACTTGCAAAAGTTTAGTTATCGATTTAATTGTTGTCACTGCTTCGTCAGCTGTTGGTTAATGAAAATTCGTCACTTTTAAATGTATTAAGTTAACTTCATTTTGTTCAATATTCTGAAATACGGGACAAATAGGCGTCCCGGGAAGGGTTTGTCGGGACGCCGGGACACAGGAGCAAAATACGGGACAATCCCGGGAAATACGGGACGTCTGGTCACCCTGGCCTACACATAACTACTTCTGTCATGTAAAATAAAAAAAATGATACCTGCATGTAATCAACATATTTAACATGCCTCTTATTTCGTATTGTTACATTTATCATACATTTGATGTTTTAAATAACATAATTATAAAAATCACATTAACATAATGTAGTACAGTCATAAGCTTTCTCTTATAAACCTTTTAAGTCACTGCAGCCCATTTTATGTTCAGTGCTACAAATAATGGAAGTTTTGTATCTGCATGTAATAATGGAAAGAGCTCTATAACAACAATTTGCAAAACTCAGAATAAACATTTAACACTGCATTTTAATGTTAAGATGCAGGTACTTCAGTTACAATCATTGGCAGTTGTAAGCTGTGTCTCATTTAAAATAAAATACTTCTTTTTGTAATACATATGTTGTAATTTAAGCAGTTTTGCAGTTTTTTATCCTTTAAGTTAAAAGTAAGTAGATTCTTTTTTCATACTTCATGGATCAAACAGATTTTTTTTGTAGAGAATATGGGAATGAAAATTGTAGATTAATGTAAAAAAAATCACAGTAACAAAATGTAGTATAGTCACCCTTTGACTAAGCTATCTCCTATATTGTTCTCCAAAACTGAGAGTTTTGCATCTATATCTGTAGCAAGAGAAGAGCTTTTTATCAAAAAGATCCTAAACATATACAGTTGTAGTCTCTCTTTGACTATTGTAAAGCTGTGACTAATTGAAAAAAATCATTGATTTGAATTATTTCTCTTACAATATACATGAATACTAGTAATTGGCAAAGGGTTTGTTGGCAGTTTTGATAAGAGATTTTTCCTCTTGGATTTTTTAAATATTTGAATGAAAAATCCCAGAGGGGAATTTTCTCTACTCACTGGGAATTCCCTATGGAATATTCCTTCATAGGCTTATGTATGATAGAATTAAGTTCAGATACATGATTCCTCAAATTTATCTTTAATTGTCCATTTTTACTGGATTTTAATTACAAAATATGTGGTTAAGAACAATATTAGGGGTGAAATGTATAACATCAATATTGATGTCATTGTAAGAGTAAGGGGGGATAATTACCCTTTTTTTCGAAGGAACTTTTAAAAAATCAAAAAAATAAAAAAAATCTGATTTAAATCAAAAAAATCTGATTTAAATCAAATAAATCTGATTTTTTTGATTTTTTTAAAAAATCAAAAAAATCGCCAAGATGCCCTGTAATTTAATTTGTTAGAAGTTATTTTACAATCCCAGCAAAATCTATCATATTATCACAGCTGCTGTTTATTGTTTAACCCTAAAAGAGCCGGTTATTTGGACCCCTCTCACAGCCCTGAGATCTCAGCCTTTGATTACACGAGAGCTGTGAAAATTTCAGTTTATCCCCTTTATTTTACTTATATCACATCATCTCCTCCTGACATTGATATATGTGGTGTGAATTTATTTTCCCATGACATATTTTTAGCTCAGAATGCGGCAATAAGTAATATTAAAGATAATAGGGAAAAAGCCTAGAAAATCTGAAAAATTGTGTACAAAACAAATGGAGAGTTGTCCACAGAATCAGCCATTTTGAAGCATATTTGCCAATTGAGAATCCACATAGAAAGTACAAGACTTTTTGAACGTCCATAACTTGCTTATTTCACAACTGATTTTGATTAAAAATTTTTATATTGTTTCTCTTATTTTACTCTTTCCAATGAGATCGCTTCTCTTCTTGGGTTTTGGTTTCCTTTAACTGAAGATGAGTTTGTATGTCAAGGGACCTTTAACAATATATCATTATCAAAGTTTTAGATTGTCTGTGTCAAAGCCACAAATAATTTGCCAAAATTGAATTTAATCTTTTTTCTTTTAACATCATATTTTTTGTTGTTGTTCATAGAATTCTCCTCTCAATTATTTGTTTCAGTCACTTGGTACCTCCTATGATCTATAATCCATTGACATAAAAGAAACAAAGATGAATCATTATTTTATCCAAAAGAAAAAGTAGTTGTTCATAGTAGTTCTCATTCTGTAGTCTTCATTAGAGTAAATTAGTGAATATTGAAATTGAGGACATAACAGCTGAAGTGGCTACCCTGGGTAAGCAAGAATTATCATCATAAGAGTATATTCTATCATACACACACAAACAAGTATCATTTAACTTTTTTTCAAAAGTATAGGGGGCTGAGCCAAAAGTAGGGGGAGGGGCTAGATATTCACAAAATGACAATAAGATAAACATTTCCATGTTTTTAAAACATCATGTTCATACATGATTTATGAAAAAAAGGCCAGGGGCAACCCCATAGCATCCTCCCTCTCCAACCAGTTAAGCCATCCCGGCACAAAATAATAGATGATAATCTTGTACCTGAACATGTTTGTCTTCAATTACTGGTATGCGCTCCATTGAAATTGAAGTTAGTTGAGGTGCTGTATCAACAATAGCTTCAATCAAAGCTTCAGTGTTGTGAGCCTCACTTCTTATTTCATTCAGAACTAAACTTTGCAGATATTTGCATCTGTTTGAAAACAATAACAATATTATCACAATATAGATTTAAATATATAAAAATCAATAAATAAATATTTTCTTCTCAAACTTACAAAATCACCAAGCTTCAAGGGATCTTGCTGAAATCAATAATGCTGTAGTAGGGTGCAACTGTCTAAACTACATTTCTACCAACAGAAATACCTGGAAAAAAGTGCCTATATTGTGGAAAGTCCTTGAAAGACTTGAGGAAGTGAGGTACATGTAAATAAAACTATACTTCAACCACTAACTGGCATGCATGAACTCGCCTGGAAAAAGCTTGTCGGAGAGCTCGCAGGTCACTTTCGGACTTTCCAATGTTGTGGCATTTAGTAAGGTCCAAGACTCTCAGATGAGGTGGAGCTAGGAGGAGCAAAAGATCCGATGTCAAACAAGATGGGTACCTTTTCACAAACATCTTGAGGACATCACCACTAATGGGAGCAAAGACATTGCTTTTCAATTGCTCTACAAGATGTCTTCCTGTCCTCCTATTGTCTTCAGAATGTGGATCACTGCGATCAAGCAAGGCTCCACAAACTGTGCTACAGGCCGTCTGGTGCAAAGGCAGGATGCTGCTTCCCATTTTGAACTGGAAAACATAATGATAGACATATCTTAATTGTCTGGATATCCACAAACTCGTCAGGGTGAATATCCCATTTGAATAAGCCACTCACACAAATGCAAGACACTGGGTCTACCATCTTGAATTATAATTCAAGATCGTAATTAGAACATTTAACTATTTTAAGGGCTAAGATATTACAGTTAACTGTTAGGTTAGATCTTAAGGCAGCTAATGAGTGCTAATATACATGAGAAGCAGAGCTACCAAGTCTCACGCATTATGCGTGAGACTCAAGCATTTTGGACTCTTGTTCATCCCCTCAAATCTCTGTCTCACGCAACTCTCACAGCCTATCCCCATATACATTGTACACAATTTCTGTGATCTCACTCAGATTCATGGAAAATCTCACGCATAGCTGGTCTTTGAACTTGGCATCTCTGGAGTAGAGTTTTCAGAATACTAATTTGGAGATCCATTATCTGGGGGACATTTCATTAACATTTTTGTCCGACAAGTTGTCAGATCTGACATCTTTCCTTGATTCTGATTGGCTGAGAAGCACTGTAATTATGGTAACTTTCGGATTAAATGGGATTTGTCGGATAAAAACGTCTCGACATGTACTTTCATGACAAGCTCCCTTCTGCCATAACTTAGCATGAACTCTAAAATCAAGGTAGACTCAAGACTGATAAATCCGCTTTTTTGGAGGAGTTTTCAACATTTTCTGATTTTTTTTTTTCCTCCTCCTACATGGATGACAGCCATTGGGCTTGTAATGCTGTAATGTTGGAGCAGACAACCGCCGCTTAACTACAGCGTCTATGGAGAAAGGGTGCACTGTTGAACCCTCCTCAATTACTCTTAAATTTTGCTTTTTGACGGGAGGGGGGGAAGGAAGAAATAATAAAGACAAATAGACCTGTACCTAAAAAGGTGCAGGCCTATTTTAAAGCATAAAGACGAAACGGAAGGATAAAAGGAAAAAAGGGAAATTCAAAGAAAGAAAGAAAACAAAGCGAAAATAAAAAGGCAGGAAAAATGAATGAATGAGATTTTTGAAAATCATTAGAAAGACAGAGAGAAATAGTAAAGAAAGAGAGTAAATAAGGAACGAACAAAAAAATAATTAGCGAAAAAAGGAATAAAAGAGAAGAGAAAAAGAAAGTAAGACACAAAAGTGTCAGAAAGCAGAAATTTAAACAAGTGGAATGCCTCTGGCAATTCAATATAGCAGCAGTGCTGACTTTGACAACTACTCTAACTCGGTTACTTGGTTACTATATACTTGGTTACTCTTATGTCCATGTTTTATGAACTAGACCAATACACTTACAGATATACATGTATGATGGTAATTCACCAAATACCCCCAACATGGCCAAAGTTCATTGACCTTACATGACCTTTTACCTTGATCATGTGACCTGAAACTCGCACAGGATGTTCAGTGATACCTGATTACTCGTATGTCCAATTTTCATGAGTCAGATCCATAAAATTATAAAGTTATATTAATGGTAATTCAACAGATACCCCCGGTATGGCCAAAGTTAATTGACCTTTGACCTTGGTCATGTGACCTGAAATGTGCACAGGAAATTCAGTGATACTTGATTACTCTTATGTCCAAGTTTTTTTTTTTTACTAGACTAATATACTCAACAAATACCCTTATTGGCCAAAGTTCATTGACCCTAAAATGACATTTGGCCTTGGTCATGTGATGTGAAACCTAGGCAGGATGTTCAGTGATACTTGATTAACCTTATGGCTAAGTTTCATGAACTAGGTCCATATATTTTCTAAGTTAAGATGACATTTCAAAAACTTAACCTTAGGTTAAGATTTTGATGTTGATTCCCCCAACATGGTCTAAGTTCATTGACCCTACATGTACATGACCTTTGACCTTGGTCATGTGACATGAAACTCAAGCAGGATGTTTAGTAATACTTGATTAACCTTATGGCCAAGTTTCATGAACTAGGTCCATATACTTTCTAAGTTATGATGTCATTTCAAAAACTTAACCTTTGCCTTCGGTTAAGAATTGGTGTTGATGCCGCTGTCGGAAAAGCGGCGCCTATAGTCTCCCTCTGCTATGCAGACGAGACAAAAATGAAAGAAAGAAAAAACAAATGAACGAAAAAAACATAAAATAAAATTTAAAAAATAATCATTAAAAACAAAGAAAAATCAGGGGGAAAAAATATAAAGATAGAATAAATGAATGAACGAAAGAAAGAAAAGGAAGGAAGAAATAAAAAGTGATATTTTAATAATTTTTTTAAATTGTGTGCTGTGTACAGCATTGTCAAACCATATACCTACCCACTCATTCAATGAACAAGGTACAACCTTTTTCTCACTTACATCTCTATGTGTGTCAAAATAAGGTTGACAATGTTTGGATTTATTTTCTCTTTTTCTTTTTGGACAAATGCTAGATATTTTTACACTGCAGTTTCCATTACAGCTTTTCATTATATAACTTGGCTCTTAAGTAAATTTGATTCTTTAAATTTTTTCTTTATTAAAAATGGAAAGCTTGAAAATGAAAATTTTCTTGCCATATTACTTTACACCAATAGAGGGCGTACACAAAAATATGCCAAAAATTCAAGTTTTTGAGCGCTCTGGTCAAAACAAAAATTATTCTAAGTTTCTAATGAAAATTGATTTGCAACTGTATGGTAATTAATAATTTTTTTCACATAAGTGATATTTTACTTAATACAGCATTGGCATATACCAAGGCATAGCCTAGGCCAAAAGCTTCGGTCTCTGTTTGTTTGTTCAGCTGAACTCCGTTGGCTTCACTCACCAAATACAGAGACCGAAGTTCTAGCGCAATCTGTACAGGGGACTCAATTGCCATATGTTTATGTACTTAAGATCGGATAAAACGGGGAAGTGAATTTGCGCGACAGCCGAGGTTAGTCAGTTTTTGTTCCTTTTAACTTGATTTTTCTCCTTTTTTTGGCAATTAATGCCAAGAGGGAATATTAATTTGCATTTTGGTCACGTTAATTTTCAAAATTTTTATTCATTAAAGGTAAATGCTAGTTTTGGTAACGATATCAAAATGAGTTCTTACAGAATCCAATGAAATGACCACCAAAGTGTCTGTTTGTATAAATAAAATGCATGTGCCAAAGGATTTTGGAAGAAATTGTTTAATTGCTGAGAAATCAGCAAATAAGCACAGGATTCGGGTAGGGCGTCGGCCCGTCGCTCTAAGCAATAATTATACATTGTCCCATGTGCGCTTATCTGTGTTGGGGAACTTCGGTGTGAACATTTTCAGCGTAGATTTCAAGATTTCACAAAGTTCAGTTTATGTAACTGTACCAGATCTAGATCCTCGATGATATACTGACAATTAAGCCTTGTTTTACAGACTTTCTCATGAAATCAGTGTTTACTGCAACTACTGGAATTTCTCTTTAAAGACAAAAATTGAAGAGCCCCGACGGGGGGATTTTGCATTGCAAGTCCCCTAAACTAAAGGTGGATGCACGATAGCAAGCCGTTTGTGTACGAGGAGAAATAAAACAAAAATGTTTAAAAAATCGTCGAAACAGACAGCTGCCAGCTGTCTAGGCATAGCCCTACCTGTAAATTCTCCACAGGCAGGATGGTAGCAGTGAACAAGTGATACCCACCTGTAGACCAAAAGCTTCGGTCTCTGTTAATGTTGGTTGTTCAGCTGAACTCCGTTGGCTTCACTCACCAAATACAGAGACCGAAGTTTTAGCGTGATCTGTACAGGGGACTCAGTGGCCATGTTTATGTACTTAAGATCCGATAAAACGGGGAAGTGAATTTGCGCGACAGCCGAGGTAAGTCACTGTTTTTATTCCTTTTAACTTTATTTTTCTCTGTTTTTTTGGCTATTAATGCCAAGAGAGAATATCAATTTGCATTTTGTTCGCGTTAATTTTCAAAATTTTTATTCATTAAAGACAAAAATTGAAGAGCCCCGACGCCGACGGGGATTTTGCATTGCAAGTCCCCTTATGGTGGCTGCACGATAGCGAGCCGTCTGTGTATGAGAATTTTTTTTTTTTTAAATTTAAAAAACTCCTCGAAACAGACGGCTGCCAGCTGTCTAACCTACCTGTTACTGCGGCAGCCCGAACACGTACCGTACTGATGTCTGAAGACGTGTCGAAGTCCCCGGGGCAAACCTACCGTACCTGTAGTAAGGCTAGGCAGGGTGGTAATGAACCCGGCCAAATCGTGGTTTTGGAAACCACTCATAGATTTGTGTACGCGCATTTGTGTACAAAGTGAATGGAGGTGGAAATAGGGAACCGTGCGTGCGACTGAATAAAGCGCTGCTGTATGAAGTGAATGGTGGTTACCTATATCACGATAATGCCATGAACCCTTGGCCTAGGATGAGCTTGACCTCTTGAAGTTGAACTTCAACAAGTTCAAGTTCAACAGTTGAATGCAGCCAAGGCCAAGTTTGGAATTCGGATAGCGCCTTTGTTGCAGACTACCACATGTTGACTAGCACATCCCACAACTCAAATCTGCATCAGCTGCGTTGAGCATGATGAAATAAGATGAAATCCTGCCTGCTCACATCTAACAAGTAACAAGCTGATTGCCCAAGCTGAGTTCAGTCGCCTAGCTACGAGCTAGAGGATCGAGGATATAGGTAAGCAATGAATTCCAATGCCCGGAGTTAGAAATGAATATTCATTACGAATGACGTATTCTGTAGCGCGCGTAATTTGATAGCGTTGTAGCTAGCTAACTACAGCGACGTGACGTACCGTACGCTGCCTAATCGTCGATCAGTTTACGTATGTTCCTTTATATTTCATTCAAATAGCTACGATATCCCTACTTCTATATGTCATCTGAAAGAAAAAATGCTGGAAAATCGTTTCATATGATAATAATTATATGTCTTCAAAGCACCGCTGTGTAATTGGCCGTTTTCGGCACCCTTGCGCCTGCCCCATTGCCGCTCACCACTGCCCTAACCCCGCTCACTTAGCGCGCGCATTCATACATGTATATTAGGCCTGACTTCTTTTTTCTACCTTTTTTAAGAACTTTTTTACTTGCACTTCTGAGTGAAAAAGTGTGTAATTTTATACCGGTATCGGGCGGCCAGGCTCAGGGGCCGCGCTCCGGCGCGGCCGCCGGCGCAGCTAGCTCGCCGAGCAAGCGATCGCCGGGCGAGCTACATATTTGGCGAGCTGTCTCTCGCCACTCCCACTTACTGTATACAGTAGTCTGCTAGCACAGACCCGTAAATGCCCTGTCATTTCTTATACATAGGCGGATCCAGGGGGGGCCGAGGGGCCCGGGCCCCCCCCCTATTGGCGGAGCAAAAAAAGGGAAAAAAAAGGAAAAAGAAAGGAAAAAAAGAAAAGGAAGGGAAAAGAGAGGAGAAAAGAAGAAAGGCAAACATAAGAGGAGGAACATGATTGAATAACATGAGGGGAAGACTTTGAAAAAATTTTTTTTTTTAATCTATTTGTTAGGATATAAAATTTTCGCTCGCGCTTCGCGCTCTTATTGTGTTGGGGGATTTGCATATCTTGCTCAACATGGAGCTTAAAATATCAAACTTTGAAGTCAATATATAAAACATATTTCAGGTGGGAAATTGACCTTTCATTATTTTGTTTGATTTACAAAATTGATTTTTAAAAAGTGCTAGCTGTAAAAATGTCTGTGTTATGGTCTGAATATTATCATTTTCTGCTTGCGCTGCGCGCTCGCAAAATTTGATTTGTCAGGTAAGTTCTCAAAGTATCCATATTCAGGTCAGATTGTCAAAACGTATCAGGTAGCGCTGCACGATAGCATTTTGATTAGTGAGTTATGTATATCCCAATATTAATTCTAAATCAAACTACTTTGATGACAGTTTATCAAAAATTTCGGCTCGCGATTTCCGCTCGCATTGATAGATATCATGCATCTTATGCATAATTACAAAAGTGCTTTAAATGTCCAGTTTTCAGGCTATAATATTAACAGATTTCGCGCTCTCATGCTTAGGAAGATAGTCATCATTTTCATATGATGACATAATGCCCTTATAGAATGTCCCGGTCCTATGTAAAAACTCAAAGTAATAATAATAAAATACATCAGCTCTTTTTAATTGTGATCCAACACAATTCACAATTTCCCAACAAAGTGTTTCTAATACAGAGTTTAAATTAACCCTTTGTTAGGTCAGAATATCATATATTTTTAAATCGCGCTTTGCGCTCGCTTTATTGATTTTCATGATAAGAAAGGTACTTAGAATACCCAAATTCTAGGTCGAAATCTAAAACACACGTTAATTCAGATACGCAGATTGTTCTCTATTTAAATCATTATCCAGTTTCAGATCACAATATCAAAAAGTGTCTGCTCGCGCTTTGCGCTCGCATTAGATAAATAACTTATCCTTTTCAAGATTTACAAAACATGAATAGAGTGTCCAGAATTTTCCGCTCGCGCTTCGCGCTCGCATCAATAAAGTTTGGTTTATTACTGAGAGTCCTTCCAACTATTACAAAAAGTGCTTAGCATTTCCATTATTCAAGTAAAAAAGGTCAATTTTTTTCAGCTCGCGCTCGCAATATTTGAATGTAGAACGTCTTCATGGCTAAATGTAAGCAGTCCATAAAAGGTACAATTTCGAGCAGTTCAAAACGTATACAAACATTTTCTGCTCGCGCTCTGCGCTCGCATTATTAATGTAAGGAAGATCCCCAATTACTCATCCTTTTCATGATTTACAAAACTAATTGAATAGAGTGCCTTGTTCAGTAGGTCTAAATCTCGAAATTTTTTGCTTACGCTTCGTGCTCGCATGTTTGATTATATACCTATTCCGTTAAGTTACAAAAAGTGCTAAGAATTTCCATTCCTTATGTAAAAATGTCAAAAAATTTCGGCTCGCGCTTCGCGCTCGCATTATTTGATTTTTAAAAAAGTGTAACGTCTTCATGGCTAATTGCAAGCAAGTATCTAACAGTACCTTTTCCATCACTTCATTTCTGCTCACTCTTTACGTTCGTAGTAATTACTAACTTGCATACACATCTTTTTTTTCAGGAAAACAAACATTTCCCAGAATGTTCAAAAATTTAGGAAAAAGTACATAATATTTCCAAAAAAATTACATTAAATAAATAAAGGTTATGGTATTATACATTTATGTTTCATAAGAATAAAGCTAAAAAGTGACCATTAGGACTAACCCCTTCAAAGAAACAGAAAATCCCGGCAAAAATCATATTCGAGCGGCCGGATCGGGGAAAATATGGCTGAAAAAAATTCCGGCCCCCCCCCCCCCTATTGACGAAGGCTGGATCCGCCCCTGTATATGTATATATATATATATATATAAATAATTCCCAAAAAATATTTATTTAATTATTCCCAATGCCTATATATAGCTAAAAAGATTGGGCATGTTGGGTGCAATACCTTCTTGATGACAGATATACTTCGACATGAAATTTACACTGAATTGTCCTTTTTGGAATCTTTTTTTCAATATTTATATATTCTTCAGAAAGCTGATGCCCCTGAATGTTCATTTAAATACAACTTCGCCAACTTTACGCATCTATCGTGAACAAGCCATGCATGCACTGTTTATATCTTTGATTGTAGTTTTTTCTGACTGAAGTACAGGTCAGTCATTATGGTTTAACAGATTTATACGTTCCAATTTCGAACAATACTTTTATTATGGTGCATGGTACGATAAAAACGGTTCACACAATATCAGAATTTACTTAACCCACCCCTCCCTGCATGGTCACACACTGTAAAACTGCGGTGTTAAAACTGACACCAATTGGTGTTCATAGAGGACCACACCCTGAGGTGTTAAAATTACACCCTATAGATCAAACATAACACCAAAGAGGGTAAATGTAACGAAAGGTGTTGTAATAACACCTATAGGTGTAAAACTAACACCACCAATTTAACACCGGTGTATGGTGTGGTCCTCTATGTACACCGGTTAACACCACTGTTTTTGCTGTGTAACCAATTGTTTGAAAGACTAATCTTGGATTTTAATATACCCCGTACCGTAGTGACAGAAGAAATTTTAATTTTCTTATCCAGAATATCCCTGAAGACTGGCTTATTTCCAATCTTTAAAATACTTGTGTCCATAACAGTGATGATGTTAATAATAATAATTCTCAAATTAATAGATATTAAAAATTACCGGCTACGCTATCTTGAGTGACAAATCTAGCCCTGATCGACTAGCAGTATCTTACCCACTCCTGACAATATTTCATGGGAGAAAATACATTGCAATGAGGCTTCGAATGTTCGATAGACACTGTTCATTTTAGTGCAAAGGGTTTCACAAATGAATTGCTTTTAATGATTTTCATTTCAAGATTCAAAAGGAAAGATTCCCCTTTCTGTGAATTTTGCAACAAATTCCTTACATCGGTTCATATATTTTGTGATTGTAAAAAGGTTTCACCCCTTTGGCAAGATTTGTTAACTTTTTCAATACAGAAGTTCAATTCCAATTATACTTTATCTAATTTCAGAAAAATGTTTGGTGATCCGTATGATAAGTTCATATTTTAATATCGAAGTTCTTCATTTTCATTTGTAAATTCAACAAGTTTGACCCAAACTTTGGAGCATTTTTAGATCTTTTGTTCAGAAGCAAAAAGAAATTGAATATTGTGTGGCCCCAAAACACAAACAAACTCGCAGCTCATTTTAAGAAATGGAATTTTGAATTATATTTTTTTGTCATCTGCACATGTATCACTGTATGTATCCTGTTTACTGTGTATGATCATGTAGGGCCGACAAATATTTGCCAAAGTTGTTTAAAATTCGCCTGCATATGTCATTGCATAAAACTTTCCGTTTTTTTCCCAAAATTATTCATATATTTTTGTCTTTTTTTCTTATGATATGATTACTTGTAAATAGTTCAATTATTTTTGATTTGTTATTCTTTTTTATACTTGGTCTGTGTTGACACAAACATATAAATTTGGTCTATTGGGGTCTATTCATGGCATATAAAAATACACGTGCTCTCCGTAAACTTTGACCCAGTTTTATACTCTTCTTGCCATTCTTATTTCTTTCACATATTGCCTCTCCCATCTTTTCTTTTCTCCTTTCACATGTTTTCTTTTCCTTTCCCCTATATAAGTCTATGCTCTGTGTGCCAGAGGGGCCTACTTTAGAAAACAGTATGGGAATTAATTAAAGGTCAAGTCCACCTCAGAAAAATGTTGATTTAAATCAATAGAGAAAAATCAGACAAGCACAATGCTGAAAATTTCATCAAAATTGGATAAATAAGAAAGTTATGACATTTCAAAGTTTCTCTTATTTTTAACAAAATAGTTATATGAACGAGCCAGCTGTTCCAACAAAATGAGAGAGTCGATGATATCACTCACTCACTATTTCTTTAGTTTTTTTTTATTGTTTGAATTATACGATATTTCAACATTTACGAAATTGACGAATAGGACCTCCTTGCCTAGCTGAACCACAAAATGTTAAAATAATGGAATTCCACAATGCATGTTCAGGGAGGAATGAAACTTCATTTCACATGACAATGACGGGCAAAATATTTCATATAATAAAATACAAAAGAAATAGTGAATGAGTGATGTCATCAGTTCCCTCATTTGCATACCGACCGAGATGTGCATATAACTGTTCTGTGTAATAAAGCGAAACTTTAAAATGTCATAACTTTCTTATTTTATGTCCGATTTTGATGAAATTTTCAGTGTTATGCTTGTTGAATTTTTTTCTTTTTATATTCAAATCAAGTTTTTGTTGGGGTGGACTTATCCTTTAATTTCTCCCTAGAGCTTTGCTCTTTTTTCTCACAGGGTGGGTGCAGGACCTTTTCAGTGAGGATTATTCCCCTCATTCCTTTTCCTTTTTCCCCCTCATTAAGTTCCACATAATGCATTAACCCCCCCCCCCCCCCGACTGCCTCACCTGGCAAGCGACACTATTGCAGGCTCGTTATTTCTAACCAAAAATAATAGTACCAAAATGATATTATATGCCCATGGAAAGTGTACTGCCGTGATATTGTTTGGGAATTCTTCAGAGCACTGATGTACAAATGGGGGTTGGGGGAAATGACCACCGAAAGTTTCATGAATATAAATAAAAGAGAGAGAAATAAAGGAAAATTATACTATCGGCCCTATGACATTATTTTCTGAATAGTAAATAATGTCGAAATTCGGCAAAATAGATATATATATGTTAACTTGAAGGTCAATTCTTTATATATTTTACCCCCCCCCCCGGATTACTGCAGAGGGCATCCTTGACTTGTTGTGTAGAGAAATGCCCGAGCCGCTTCACAATCAATCAGGGTCTGTTTCTGCAGAATAGATGTGCCGACGTGTGAGGCCTTCGCTAACTTGCCGGTTATGCCGCGTTTTTCCCGCCCCTCGACCTCGTCACTTCATTTCGTATGGGTTTCGGGATGTCACAAACTGCATGTTATTGTGTATAGCCTGCCCTACGTGTATCGTGATGGCTATATCTGGCTTCTTTTGAACTATTTTTGTTATTAACCCTCTAAATTCTGAATCAGTTTTGTAATAAATTACATAGTGCATAAAAATCCCATAAACAATGCAGAATGAATTTCAAAATAATCCTGGCATGGAAACAGAGGAAAATGTGATAGCAGCAGCGTGGGCCCGTGAGATTATGCCGACTGATTCAGCAGAAGAAGTTGTTCATGCTGATGATGGAGAGGAAGAGTCAATTGAAGGAAAATCGCCAAAAACGCCAAAGAACAGACGGTGGGGAAAACATGCAAGAAGAAGGTATTGCAGGTCTTGGGAAGAAGAAGAGTGTTTCACTCAATGGTTGATGCCAGTTGCTGGGGACGAACAGTCTGCTGCTTGCCGATTTTGCCGTTGCACACTTCGAGCTCATCACGCTGATCTCAGACAGCATTCTCAAACGGGAAAGCATAAAAAGAACGCCGCTAGATTCACAAAGGTGGAACCGGTAAAGTAATGAAAGTTTAATATAGCCAAAGTTCAACGTTAGACACGGACAGACTGTTAGATCACGGGACTTCCACTGGCCAAATACAAATCCAGGGGGAGGGGGGGGGGGGGGCCGGTGGGGTCACTCAGAAGCAGAGGGGGACACGTATGACCGTTACCACAAATGCAAGTGACCCCCTATTGCAGTCAATTTCAAGGACATTTTGTGAAATTTACCCCTCTATTTTCACGCAAAACAAGGACAACATTGGGCTAAAATGGTACCTTAAAATTAAAACACCCCTAATTATAAGATTGTAAGGACACTTTGCCCATTTCGCAAATTTACCCCTATTTACCGTATTTCAAGGACAGGGCATTTAACACCCTTTCCTCATTAGAGGAAATTGCAACACAGGCGTCAGAGTGCTCAGTCCTTAAAGATGACCAAGAGCCAAGTCATATACTGATAAAATAATCCAAAAAGCAAAAGAACTTTATTTTTCTTGAAAAATAAGAAAAGTAGAATTCTTTGTAAAAATAAATGTTGGGTTGTCCATAATAGATATTGAGCATGATGGGCGCGCCCTCTGCAGCTGGTGACTCGGCGACGGATTTTACTTCCCGTAGTAATCGTTCTCCCCTTTTTCCTGACCCCTATTTCCATCAGATCGAGGACGGTGAGCACCCCTATTTTCACTACTTCGAGGAGTGTTCTGTCCGCGGACGTTCCATGAAATTGACCCCTTTTCCCGCGATTTTGGTAACGGTCATGCGGTCCCCAAGTCATATTGAGTGACCCCACCGGGGGGGGGGGGAGGCACTCAATTATTTCTGAATGGGGGGGGTAGGTGAGTCACAAAACCCTGAAATATTACTTATCACTTATATCTTATTCCTTCTTATATCTTGGTCTAGAAATAACCATCGTTTCTGGGGATTTATTCAACAATTTCTGACATTTTACTATCCCCATTCACCAAACGCAGTTCGATCAGCGGAACAACCAAAATACATTAGGCCTACAGAGACTGAAACTTTTGGTCTAACCTCGGTCAAGTCACATTTGTTCTATGGCAAGTTGAAAACAGCTGTTTAACCATTTTTTGTACAAATACTGTAGGTTGTTAAAAAAAAAGGAATAAAAGTATTAAAACCAGGTTGAATAAAAAACTGCTGTTTTCGACTCACCATACATCCGCCATAGAGCAATTGTGACCGAGGCATTAGTCTATAGGACTGGGTGGTCAGGTGTCTGGAGACTCCGGACACTTAATATTTTTGAAGCCTTCATTTTGTCTTTGAATTACACTAAAATTCAATGGAGGTAATCTTATATTTAATATTTCCTCACATTTCATTTTGTACTAAAAATAACTTCACTTGTACATTTTTCAAAATGACTTTCTAAAATTAATCGTCCAGACACACAACCTGTCCGGACACTCAACAACTGGGTATACTGAACGACATCATTTAATATGAATGTTATTCAGTTCCGAATTCCTTTTTATTTTATTAAGGTTGGCTGGATCATGTACATGATGTATGGGCAATATATAACCCTCCTGTCCAGATAAAAATTGAAAAAAAAAATATGGATAAGATTTATCAAGAATTATCAAACATAAACGATTAGGATTTCTGGATACATACCAAAATATGGCTTTATTCTGTCAAAATCTCAAGTGTGTACCTGTATTTCCAATGGCATCGGTTTGTTAATAAGAAAAATAAATAGGCCTAGTTCTCTAGATCTAGTCTAGAGATTCTAGGTCTATGAATAGGCCCAAGTTGGTTGGAGAGTAACTTAATCGTAATCGGTTCATAACCGATTTAAAACCCAGGCCATGGCTAGGTTTTTCTTAAAAAAGAAGAAAAAGAGAATGAAAGAAGGGGTTTTTGGAGAAGTATTTTTAAAATTAGTAGAGGGGACATCAGGAAGTCTTTCTTAATCAGGAGGGGGGGGGGGGGGGGGGAGGCACTCAGTATAAAATCCTTGTCAGGTAAACTCACCGCGACGTTCATTGTGCTGGGGAGGGGACCCCCATTTTTGTCTCACCTTCATGTAGCAGAGTGAGACTATAGGCGCCGCTTTTCCGGCCGCGGCGGCGTCAACATCAAATCCTAACCTGAGGTTAAGTTTTTGAAATGACATCATAACTTAGAAAGTATATGGACCTAGTTCATAAAACTTGGCCATAAGGTTAATAAAGTATTACTTAACATCCTAGTAGACTTTCATGTCACATGACCAAGGTCAAAGGTCATTTAGGGTCAATTAACTTAGACCATGTTGGGGAATCAACATCAAAATCTTAATCTGAGGTTAAGTTTTTGAAATGTCATCATAACTTAGAAAATATATGGACCTAGTTCATTAAACTTGGACATAAGGTCAATCATGTATCACCAAACATCCTGCATGAGTTTCATGTCACATGACCAAGGTCAAAGTTCATTTAGGGTCAATGAACTTTGGCAGATTTGGGGGTATCTGTTGAATTACAATCAAAACTTTAAAAGTTTTTGGATCTGATTCATGAAACTTGGACATAATAGTAATCAAGTATCACTGAACATCCTGTGCAAGTTTCAGGTCACATGATCAAGGTCAAAGGTCATTTGGGGTCAATGAACTTTGGCCAAATTGAGGGTATTTGTTGAATTACTATCATAACTTTGAAAGTATGTTGGTCTAGTTCATAAATCTTGGACATAAAGAGTAATCAAGTATCACTGAACATCCTGTGCGCATTTTAGGTCACATGACCAAGGTCAAAGGTCAATGAACTTTGGCCATAATGGGGGTATCTGTTGAATTACCATAACTTTGCAAGTTTATTGATCTGACTTTTGAAACTTGGACATCAAGTATCACTGAATATCCTGTGCAAGTTTCAGGTCACATGATCAAGGTCAAAGGTCATGTGAGGTCAATGAATTTTGGCCACATTGAGGGTATTTGTTGAATTACCATTCTATCTCTGTAAGAGTATTGGTCTAGTTCATAAAACGTGGAAATAAGAGTAACCAAGTATCACTGAACATCTTGTGCGAGTTATAGTAGTTTTCAAAGTCAGCAATGCTGCTATGTTGAATCGCGTGATGCAGGTGAGATGGCCAGAGGCATTCCACTTGTTACAAATTTCCATTCCAAGGCATATCATTTTTATCTTTTTGAGAAAAAGAACAAAGAAAGTTGCTCCAAAGCATAGCATTTTCTTCCTATCGAGAAAAGAAAAGAAAGAAATCCGTTCCAAAGCTTGCAAATTGTTTATTGCACCGTTCCGGCTGCATTGATCCACTACAATGAGCTGTAATTTTGGTGAAAAGCAGCCGCAGAGCGCTGTCCGACCATCACCTCTGCGCAAGTGCACCCGATGCCCGTGCCTCATGCACGTACTGCCCTTTCCATAGGGATGCATACACACACGCAGGTGACCCCTTCCAGGAATCTCCATTTTCATAGTTCAAAGGTCCCTCCTTTTTACAATAAGCCTGCTCCAAAGCTCCCGTTTTTTTTCTGTCGTGAAGGTTGTAAAATGTGAGCTGATTGCGTTTACAAACAGATCTTTTTTGACATTCAGATTATTTTAATCATGTGAAAGCCATTTACTTTTACGACCGACCAGGAATGGAGCCCATTGGACACACTTTTTTTTCTCATATAACGTTTTTTTAATCATGTTTTCAATCATAATTTACGTTGCCATTTAAATTTGAAAACCGATAGTAAACTCACTTCCAGCATTACCTGCAGATTCCCCTCCCCAATTATTCATCAGGGGCACTTTCTACATGTATCTGTTCTGAGAATATTAAAGGCAAACAAAGCATCTTATTTCCAATTTGTTTCTTCAAAATGTTTGCAGTGGTACTTGCTGAAAAATATATATTCAATCAACGCTTGCAGGAAGGCACTTTCCTAAGTGCCTGGAAAACATGTATATTTAAACCCTCAAAAAGAGAAGGTAATCAGTTCATATGATGAGCTAAGACTGATATCCCTTGCCCCATTATTCTTGAGGACACTTGATTGAATCATTTGTAACGAATTGGGTAGTAAAAGATATGTCAACCCATGTTGATAAGAAACAATTTGGAAATGCTGCTCTACTGTACACCACCTTGTTTTACTTTATTGAAATTTGTTCTTGAAGGCCTTTAAAAACTTGGCCGCTTACCTAAATACTATTGATTTTACCAAGGCCTTTAGTAGAGTAAATTATTTCATTCAATTAAGCAATAAGGAAGCTTATTCTCTTGTTTGTTCATTGGTCGATTATGAATTCAAACCATTTGCAGTTCCCTGATTGATCGAACTCAGTGGACATGTACTAAAGTTAATTGTTACTCCCCTCCCCTTTTTCAATGAAAAAACAATAATAGCCTTAGGCCTGTGATCATGAAAGTTCATCTGTGTTGGTTGAAAATAAGTAAAATTCAACATTTTGCTCACACAAAGAAAAATAGTAGGCTTATTATTGTATCCCCCGAACAGAGTTCGGAGGATACTATGGATTTGGCCTCGTCGCGTCCGCCGCAGAGATTTCCTTGTCAGCGCTCTATCAGCTGCATTTCTTCTCCGATCATCTTCAAATTTGGCATGAAGGTTGAGTATGGTATAACAAAGAAGCCTATCGATTTTGGTGTGGGCGGAGGTCACATGGTAAGGTCAAAGGTCATTTTCAGGTCAAGATTAAAGTTTACATGCAAGACTCTCTTATGACACCTAACTCCGCAACCGTAAGTCACTTTTTAACCAAACTTGGATGATAGATGGACTTGGGGAACTTGCATGTTATGCTGCAGTCAGAGGTCACATGGTAAGGTCAAAAGTCATTTTCAGGTCAACGTTAAAGTTTACTTGCAAGACTCTCTTATGACACCTAACTCTGCAACCGTAAGTCACTTTTCAACCAAACTTGGATGGTAGATGGATTTCGGGTACCTGCATGTTATGCTGCAGTCAGAGGTCACATGGTAAGGTCAAAGGTCATTTTCAGGTCAATGTTGAAGTCAACATGCAAGACTCTCTTTCTCCGCAACCATAAGTCACTTTTCAACCACGCTTGGATGGTAGATGGACTTGGGGGACCTGCATGCTAGGGTCATTGACCCCTGTTACATCTGAGAGATTCCCTACCTCGGGCCGGCCCGGGGCCTACCTCGGGTCGGAAAGAAATCAGATGTAAACATCCCAAACCTACCTCGGGCCACCTTTTAGCGAACCTACCCGAGACCACATCCAGAGGTAAGCTCGGGTAGGTATCAGGCCGGCCCCGGTCCACTGATTCGTAGATGTAAACGCACACAAGCTTTCGAACCTATCTCGGTCCGTTCGCCAGCTGTCAAATTACGTCATAGCGCGCGCTATCCTCTCCCCAGCCCCGTTGTTCTTCAAATGTTTTTGCGGCACGCGAGATGTGAATTGTGATTGATAAAGTCTTTGATTTGAGTGAAAAAAAGCGTTTTAAACGTATCCTTTTCAAGTCGATCCTTTCAAGTCATATCTTCAACGACTGCTAGGATCATCAGAATCTTTCAGAATCTCGGGTAACTTCAATTAGCGCGCGTGAATTATTCAGAGCCGAGATCGAGAGCGCCTTTTAAAGGTGTCAGCAATTGGATGCCGCACGAAACAGTACAGATAGGGCGATAGGGGAGGGAATGAACACTGTGATGTAAACAGACCACATTTCGGACTCGGTCCGTTCGCGAAGCTAATCCACCAATAATCCAGTCAAGGTTGCAAGTGGACTCGGTCGGGTCTCGGGTAGGAAACTTTCAGATGTAACAGGGGTCATTGTCGCCATGAAAATTGTATTTTTTTGCCAAATTTCTGTGTGAGCTCTATATATCGCAATGACAGATGACGCTGTGGGTTCGGGGTATACATGTGCTCGGCTGCACGACCCGCCGAGCATCTCTAGTTTAATTCTAAAAAAATGAGAGCTAAGAAGAGTAGGATTCAAATGCCAGTACATCAGTAAACACTCCGACCTTTCATGGTAGCTGCATAAGTCAGAAAACCATTTGAGGGAATAACTTCAAACTTACTTTGTGTTACTTTTAGTGCTAGACAAGTTGGGCCTCTTCTCAGTCAAACACATTGTTAGGGGGTATTGTTCAGACTGAAGATCCCCAACACAGATAAGCGCACGTGGGACAGTGTATAATTATTGCTTTGAATGTTGGGCCCGATGCTCTACCTGAATCCTGTGCTAATTTGCTGATTTCTCAGCAATTACACAATTTCTTCCAGAATCCTTTGGCACATACGTTTTATTTACAAACAGACACTTCAGGTCATTTCATTGGATTCTGTACGAACTCATTTTAATATCGCTACCAAAACTAGCATTTACCTTTAATGGATTGATGGTGCCATCAATCTTATAAACGTAGAATATGGCAGTACCAAATATTTTATGCAAGACCTACATTTTAAAGTGTTTTTAGGAAGGTGTTCCTTGAGGGAAAATGTTGTTAAATGGTTATGGTGATATCTTTGCTTTTGTCAGTTCGGCATTGTCAATAGTGAGACAAGGTGCAGTCGTTGTTGAGACTTGCAATTTTATAAAGGAGATGGACTTAACAAACTTTTTTTCAGTTCAATTTATATTGATTTAATTCTTGTTGAAAATCAAAATAATAAAAGATACGAGAAACTATTTACAAGCAAAAGTAAAAATGAAAATGAAATAGGGAAGTGCATAAAAAAGCCAGAAATGCAGTTCCCTGAAAATTGATTAAGAAAGGGTTTTAAACACAGCATAAAAAGAGTAATTGACAATTTACAAGAGAGGGATGAACAAACATGTGAGAGAGAAATAGCTATATTATCATAGCTTTGCTATCAGTATAGATTTCCTGTCAAATCTAAATAATTGGCATTTATTTAGATCTTTCTATCAGATCTTCCACATGCTCAGTTTTAAAGTTGCTGACCATTAGTAGCCAATGTTCTCTTGAGTTTTTTTTTCAATGTTGCACTTGTTAACTAGTCAGTATCCATACTTTTCTGTCCTGTTGTGACAGTTTATAGGAAACTTTATCTCCATGAATTCCAAGGAAGTTTTGACTGCTGCCACCCAGCTTGTATCATTCATCAACAAATCACCATCCCCATATCATGGTAAGTACATGTATGATATTCACATTGTATTTTAATACAATATAAATTGATGATTTGCAATTCAAAGATAGCAAATATATCATCAATGTATCAGTTACCAGAAACATAAAGATTGTTTTACTTTTAGCAGATTTTCCATTGATATCATTGTAGATGTGAAATAAACATGATTGAATTCTAACTATTATGATGTTCAGCTTTATAACGATTTTATGAATAAGTTACATGCAGAACTGGAATATAGGCTATTAAGAGGTGTACAACAATAATATTAAATTGTGCCAATGTAAAGCCAAGTAATGTTTGGAATTTTGAATGATATTTTTTAAAAAATAAAATCAGAATTATCTTACTGGATTTAAAAAATATAAAAATGAAATGTAGATTCATTCATAATGACATCCCAATGGATTGTATATCTGCAAATGGTCAGTTTGCATCAGATTCCATCTCATGGAAAGTGTTATTTTGCATAGATTTACATAGTGTAAACTGGAATAATGAAATTGGTTTCAAATTGGTATAAACACAAACATTATTGCTACGAATAGCATCTCATTGAACAACAGAGGATTCAGCCTCCTTTATTCTGATAGCATGGCAGCATGTGATAGGCATTCCTTCGGCTTGGCAAATAGCATTCGCACCCTGTTCAAGTTTAACAATGCACAAAGATTACAAAAAAAAATTGATGATACCACCGGGGGCGCGAGATGTGTGGAGATGGGGGCCGGGTTGGGCTGTACTAAACCCATTGATGTAGGTAAAGATAAAACCGACGACCGATTAAAATATCGCTGTACTTGTTTACGGGTCCAATTCAGGGAATACTTGCCAAGATTTGTTTCCAAAACTTATTAAGGGGTGCATTTTCAGAATCTGGAAAATAAGTGTTTAGGGTGCCTTTCGAGACCCCATGATCGCGCATGGTATCCATTCGTCAATGGAAGTGCCCCCCCCCCCCCCCCCCCCCGTTGATACCAAATAATTGGGTATAAAGCTCCTAGTCTTTCATGGGCTATCAGATGAATTAAAAAAAAATGTTTTAGTTTTCTTATACTCTTTTGGGTTGATCAATGTTTTGATCTGCTTTTCAAGAGGGCATTTTGGTATAAATGATATGTCCAAATGACATTGTTTCATAATGTGTGTTCTGTTATTATAAAGCTGTGCAAGCATGTAGACTGAGGCTCCAGGATGCAGGATTCACTGAACTCAAGGAGAAAGAAACATGGTATCTACATCCTAACCAGAAGGTATACATACTTTATATCTTCAAATGTTCAAATGGAATGATCCCCTCCCCCTTCCATCATTGCTGCTATTTGAGTCAACATTCATGAATAGTTTAAGCAAACAAAGCCAGAATGCTACCAAGTCACTGTGTTTAAGTGGTTTGGTTTAATTTCAATTAATTAATAGAGATGACTATGTGAAGAATCCTGTACTTATAAGCAATCTGCTTGTAAACAATGACAATCCTCCTGTGAACAGAATGGAATCAGCAGTAAATCATGCCAGGAAAAATACCATATGAAATTCTGCATAAATCTGTCTAATTTCAGGGGGGGGGGGTGGTGACAAAGATGTTCACTCAGTGATGAAAGGAGTTATAAGAGCCATATTATATATTGTCTATATTCACCTGGATACAACTTTTGGGGTTATATACTTTGTTGAATACGAAAATCAAATGGAATTAGATCTAGTACTGTTGAACTTTTTTTTTAATTCAGCAAATTATAGCCTTTATACACAAAACTATTTTGAAGGCATTAGAAATACAGAGTATTAGTTTTGATATTAGAATAAAGTGCAATTTAGAAAGCTTATCATCCAAATGAGGTTTAATGACATCCAATTACAGTAATCTTTCTTCTTTTACATTATTATTGTTATTATTTCTTGTATTGTTATTATAAACAAGGCAAACGTACACAAAATACATGTATACAAAAATACACAGATTTGTCACGCACCCAATTGAATTAAAATCTGATGCAGAGCTGGTAAAATGACATGCGCCTTTGAGGGGGGAAGGGGGATTTACCAAGATAGGCTTTAATGAAATAAAAATAAGTTACAATACTGGTGACGCCAAATGTACAGGGGGAATCAAACTGTCTGTCACATTATAATGAGGAGAAAAGCAGCGTATTTCCTATTTTCGCAAAGATATTGTGATTGGGTGATGCCATCAGTTCTCTCACTTGCATACTGGCCAGTATGTGCATAAATGTTTTTTAAATTATGCAAAACTTTAGTATGTCATCTCATTTGACATCCGATGATGAGGTTTTCAGCATTGGCTTTTCTATTTTTCTTTTTTTTTTGTTTAACTACTTGTTGGGGTGGATTGTTGGCTATGGTAAACAACATCAGGACTTTGTAAATTAAAAAATTTCAAAGAAATGAGGCAGTTCATGCTTTATTTTCATACATGCTATTGCTCTTGTATGAATTTTCAACTATCATTGATATGTTGGTGAAGTAAGAGATGCATCAGAGCTTGATAGAATTGACCTAGGACAAGTACTTTTAACCCATATTGACTTCAAGGTGCATGTTTCAAGTCCTGCTTTGAAATGCTGATAATCATTAGTATTTATAAATTATTAAACCCCCTTTTTTCAGTACTTTTTCACAAGGAACCAGTCAACCCTGATAGCATTTGCTGTTGGAGGAAAGTATGCTGCTGGGAATGGCTTTACTATGATAGGAGCACACACAGATAGTCCATGTCTGAGAGTAAGTTGGTCGATTCACAAGTTTTTCCTCTCTCATCAATCACATTCAGGATTGCTGTGTTTTATAACAACTGAGATTTTGTGTATGTATATTATACAGAATTGAAAATCAATCTGTTGACCCTTAAAACTTCACAAAGCATGAAACTTAACGGTGCATTATTGAGATGATCAATATATTTACAAGAAAAGTCCATTTTGATCATTTTGATTTTAAGAAAAGGATGTTATAAAGCCTCTCAAGTTTTGGTAAATCTCTCTAAAGTGGGCAGTAAATATTTTCACATGTAAACTTGTTATTTTTATAAATAATCAATGGATGAAAGAAAGGGGGATTGAGCTGGCTAAGACTAGGTACTGTCTCTCATTGACTAAACACACTGGGAGAACTTCGAGAACTAGCATTTTGTGAGAGGGGTTATTTAATGGTCGAGCCATACCAGACTCTTTGATTATCATTCTTGTCACCAGGTAAAAATAAAACTATTATCTATGCCTTTCCATTGACACTGACTAGGAAATATATGGTATCTAAATAAAAAATCAAATTCTTCTTAGTAATGTCTGGAAATATGGATAGTTTTGAATTTCAATACAACAGGCATTTGTTGCAAGGAATTTGTGCTTCTTGATATTTAAATTTTAACTTAGTTTCTTTAATGGACAAGTCCACCCCAACAAAAAATTGATTTCAATAAAAAAAGAAAAATTCAACAAGCATAACACTGAAAATTTCATCAAAATCAGATGTAAAATAAGAAAGTTATGTCGTGTTAAAGTTTTGCTTCATTTCATGCAAATGAGGAACTGATGACATCACTAATTTCTTTTGTATTTTATTATGTGAAATGTGAAATATTTTTATTTTCTTGTCATTGTCATGTGAAATGAAGTTTCATTTCTCACTGAACACGTGAAATTTCATTATTTTAACATTTTGTGCTTCAAGCAAGGCGGTCCTAATTGTCAAATTTATGAAAATTGAAATATTGTATAATTCAAACAAATGAAAACAAGAAATAGTGAGTGAGTGACATCATTGACTCACTCATTTAGATGTAACTGGCTTGTTGATATAACTATTTTGTTGAAAATAAGCGAAACTTTAAAATGTCATAACATTCTTATTTTACATCTCATTTTTATGAAATTTTTAGCATTGTGCTTGTCTGATTTTTATCTATTGATTCAAATCAACATTTTTCTGATGTGGACTTGACCTCTAATTTTTGAATGTCTCCCTGTTTCATCACACTCAGGTAAAACCTGTTTCAAAGATAGAGAAGCATGGATATGTGTCTGTTGGAGTGGAGACTTATGGAGGTGGGATTTGGAATACATGGTTTGATCGAGATTTGACTGTCGCTGGACGTGTTTTGGTCCGGGTAAGGATTATCGACTGTTTATGATTTAGTACAAAAAGGGGCTTTAAATAAAAATGTTGATCTTACCAAATTTTGAATATACATTTTATGAAAGCCACTTTCAATTCGAAGGAAAGAATCTGAATTTTTTGCCATTATCAGCTCTTTTGATATAATTTTCCATAATCATTTCCATAAAATAATGAACCTTTTTGTACATCCAACCCCATTTTTTCAAGTTTTACTTCACATCATAAACTCACCAAGTCATGGTCACTTGAGAGCATTACAGACTTTCAAAAGAACAAGAAATCAGAGACAGATAATTTCATGAAGGTCCCACATATTGGAGGTCGGACGTTCATATTTTATGGAATTGCCCTGAGTGCTTACTGGGCTAAGTTTCTTGTATTACAATATTTTTCTCTGCACCCTGTTAATTCTGATTGTACGTTGATATGTTAACCAAAACATATTCTTATGCTTCTCTTTCTTTTCTTTCTTCTATTGAACAGAATAATGACAAGGTGGAACATAAGTTGGTCCATATTGATCGACCAATCATGCGAGTTCCCAATCTGGCCATACATCTCAACAGAGCAGTCAATGATGGCTTTGCCCCTAATAAAGAAAATGAGCTGTAAGTTTTTCAAGATCAGGGCATGGTAACACAAAGCATTACTGCTTTAGGGTTGCATTTTACAATGGATTATATTTGATTAGTATGTGAATTAAATATGCAAATTAGCTGTATGATCAAATGCTAAAGCATTGTGAATCAGCCCTTGTTTTTAACTTCACTGTTCTTTTTAGAAATGGCATAGAAAAATAAAAAAATCAGCAGAGCAAAGCTTACTACATTTAGACTATTAGAATGGAAAGTTCTGTCACTGAAAAGTAACCTTGGGGATCTAATTTGCTCTCTCTGTTAGCTTTTGATTTTTCCATTTTCTGTTTTCTTCGGTTAAGGGGCTGTTTCATTATCATGATCTGAAATCCAGATCCATCCCGTTCAATAGATAGACAGAGGGCGGGATAGGATCTCGGTTGAAATCGGAAGCAGCGTAGCAACCGCGTTGCGAGCACAGGGTAAGAGCAGGCACTTATTCAGATCGCTGTGATCAGCGTAAAATTTTTTAACATAACGTTCAAAATATCACACCAATCTTCCTGAATAAAAATCACCCATTTTGAATTTTGGGGGAGAGTGGGAAACACAAATGGCACAGTACACAGTTGTGAGATGGGCATAATCTGGTCTTAACAGCAGCGTGTGGACGTAAATTAATTTGTTCCTGCAAAGTTTTTTTTCGCTGACTCCTTGTAAAAGGTTCATTTTCCCCCGATTCTGCCATATTTGCAGGTTTCCCAAATCCTAACGAGATCGGCAGAGTGGAATGGCCCCTTTATGTGGATTAAAATCATGTAAAGCTGTACAATTAAAATGTAACCATCTTTGGAAGAGTCCTTTGAATAAAAGTAAAATATGAAAAGCCAGCTGTTGGTGAAATGTGTGTGTATTAAAGTTATGTACTTTTTTTTTCAGGTTTAATTCACTGTTGTAGTAGATATGGCTGAACTAGAACATAATATTATTGAGATCTTTAATGTTGCATCATTTTATAATTTGTATGATTAAAGGAAGCCTGTTTTGGCAACAAGCATCACTGCACAGCTGGAGAAAGTTGTTGATGAAAGTAACAAGGATATTTCAGTGCCTGCTGCCTTGGTAAGAACTGAAGTATCAAACATTGTACAATTCCTGCCAATTTACAACTATGTTCATTTTCTTTTTATCAAGTCTTCAATGAAAATGATTTTTGTGTCACCTGCATAGCAGAGTGAGACTATAGACGCCGCTTTTCCAACAGCGTCAACATCAAATCTTAACCTGAGGTTAAGTTTTTGAAATGACGTCATAACTTAGAAAGTATATGAACCTAGTTCATGAAACGTGGCCATATGGTTAATCAAGTATTACTGAACATCTTATTAGAGTTTCATGTCACATGACCAAGGTCAAAGGTCATTTAGGGTCAATGAACTTAGACCATGTTGGGGGAATCAACATCAAAATCTTAACCTGAGGTTAAGTTTTTGAAATGTCATCATAACTTAGAAAATATATGGACCTAGTTCATTAAACTTGGACATAAGGTTAATCAAGTATCACCAAACATCCTGCATGAGTTTCACGTCACATGACCGAGGTCAAAGGTCACAGGGTGTCAATGAACTTTGGCCAATTTGGAGGTATCTGTTGAATTACAATCAAAACTTTGAAAGTATGTTGGTCTAGTTCATAAAGTATCACTGAACATCCTGAGCAAGTTTCAGGTCACATGATCAAGGTCAAAGGTCATTTAGGGTCAATGAACTTTGGCCGAATTGGGGGTATTTTTTGAATTACCATCATAACTTTGAAAGTATGTTGGTCTAGTTCATAAAACTTGGACATAAGAGTAATCAAGTATCACTGAACATCCTGTGCGCATTTTGGGTCACATGACCAAGATCAAAGGTCAATGAACTTTGGCCATAATGGGGGTATCTGTTGAATTACCATCATAACTTTGCAAGTTTATTGATCTATCTTTTGAAACTTGGACATAAGAGTACTCAGGTATCACTGAATATCCTGTGCAAATTTCAGGTCACATGATCAAGGTCAAAGGTCATGTGAGGTTATTGAATTTTGGCCACATTGGGGGTATTTGTTGAATTACCATCCTGTAAGTGTATTGGTCTAGTTCATAAAACATGGAAATAAGAGCAACCAAGTATCACTGAACATCTTGTGCGAGTTATAGTAGTTTTCAAAGTCAGCACTGCTGCTATGTTGAATCGCGTGATGCAGGTGAGATGGCCAGAGGCATTCCACTTGTTCTTTTTGGTTGTTGTTTTTTTGGTATAGAACAAATTCTCAAGAATCGCTTGTGGTAAATATTTTAGGGCTGTGTTTCATGAAAGGAAAGCATTACCAAGATATATGTGGAAAAACACTAGAATGTTCATTAAGAATCAGTAATAAGTCAAAAGTCACTAGCTGTTTTGTAAACTTGAAATAAAAGTATATGTTATTTGAACTCTTAATGTATTTCTGATCTTGATTCATGTGACTATAAATTCCACAATCCTCAAAGGGAAGGTAATAACATTGGGAAGAAAGTCTATTTAATTGGTGAATTCATCCTAAGGGGAACGGGGAAGGAACTACTTGATATTACTTGATGGTGGTATAAAGCTCACTGTTGTTCTGAAACTTAGGTATTATGTCTAACTTTCTGCTATGAAGAAAAATATATAATTCAGACCTTCATTTTTGAGGAGCACGATCGCGCTGGAGCTCCTACCGCGCTCCTAAAAAAAATAAGAGCAAAAAATCACGCTCCTAAAAAAAAAAATCATATTTTACATCTTTCAATCCATAAAATGGCCATCTGTTTTCCAAAATTCCTTGAAATTATTTCGATTTAGTTGAAAACTATCAGAAAAATGAAGAATATTCACCTCTTTCCTGACTCTGATTTGAATTTGAACTTGGTAAATATTGTAGTCCCATATGTAGATTTTTATGGGAACACCATGGAAGGCTACATGTGGGACTACAATATTTACAGAGAGTAAGTTCAAATCAGAGTTGGGAAAGAGGTGAATATTCTTCATTTTTCTGATAGTTTTAAACTATATCAAAATAATTTCAAGGAATTATGGAAAACAGATGGCCATTTCATGGATTTAAAAATTTGAAATTTTAGCAAAAAAAAAGATGTTTTTTTTTTTAAGTTTTTTTTTTTTTTTTTAGGAACACAATATTGATCAATGATGTTTTGTAAATGTATTGACCCAGGCCTAGTTTCACCACAGATTAATTAATAGCTACACAGCGATTGCATATATACGATGTTATGAGAAATCTAAAATTTATCATACATGTATTGTATTGAATTGATTTGAGCTCCTCAAAGAGAGCGATTCTGAGGAGTTCAATTGAGCTCTTCAAAAAAATAAGGAGAGTGATTTATTGAGCTCCACAAAATTATAAATGTGAAGGACTGTAATTATGAAAATGTCTGATTTTTCCACTCAGATCCTTGGAAATTTCAGTGTATTTCTGAAATACAATTCTGATATACTCTAGGGCAAATTAATACTTTTAACCTAAGGTGTGCTTCAGAATGACAAATTGGCCAAGAGATCTCTTGTTTGTGTTTATGTGTAAATCCCAAACCATGACTTTTACCTTTATGTTCTCTGCTCACTTGTGATAGGTTTGGCCTAATTTTGCCAATTGTTTTCATTCATTTTGTTAAGGCAAAATGTCATGTTTTGCCCTTTTCTTGCTTTCTAACAATCTAAACTAAAAAAAGATGTGTGCAATTATTTGTTTAGGTCTTACAATAACTGGAATTGGGCTTAAACAGTTTGGATCACTGTTAATGTATTTTTCTATTCAATTTTTTTTAACAGAATGCGAAACATTCCCCTGTCCTGTTAAATCTGCTCGCAGCTGAACTTGGATCCTCTCTATCTGATATCATGGACTTTGAGCTCTGTGTTGCTGACACACAACCTGCAGTAAGTTGCTCTCTTTAAAGTCTGTATTCTAAGTTTTGGTAAGGATGGACGTCACCATTCGAATTGATTTCAGGATTATAAACACTCATGTTATAAAGAGGTGTTATGGGGAAAGTATGAAATAAAGATGACTTTTTTTTCATTATCTTGTTATTTTACAAGAAAATGTTTGATTGTTGATCAGGTGCCCAATAAAAATAGAATATCTGCATTTTTCCATCTTTTGATATAAAATCTATCCCAAGCATGGAATGGGCTTAAAAGTGTCAAGATATAGTCTACAACATTCCATGCTTCAGACTGTATATATGATAAATCCAATTACTATGAATTTGGAAGGGATAAGAACAATTCAGAGTTTCATTTAATGTAATAATGTTGGTCGTGGAGGTTTTGTTTTGATTTATAATTTTTCAGGAAAAATAAAATGAGGATACTGAGTGTTATTTATGTAATTGTGACAGGTAGTTGGAGGAGCCTTGAGTGAATTCATTTACTCACCACGCTTGGATAATCTCTTCTGCTCTTTTGGTGCAATTCAGGTCAGATCATATTTTGTTGATATATTTTGGGGGTTTTACTCTGTGTGTGTGTGTACTTTTTCAATTTGAGATTGGTTTGTGGATCCGACATGTAAATCTATTAAATATCATTGATTTCTCTCACTAATTTTCTTTCAGTCTTTTTTTTTTTTCTTTATTCAAAACCAAAAAAGGGAAGATACATACAATGAAAACAAGTCCAGATTACTTGTTTCTTAAGGACGAAGTACAGGACTAATAAAAGAATTACAGATAAACAATATATATCACACAACAATGAAATTTACATAAAATGATTGTACATTTCTGATTGCAGAAAAGAAAATTGAAATAGTAGATCCAAGTACACACCCTTACAACTGAAATGGAGTGATCATTGAGGGAAGATAGAAAGAGTTGATCATGCCGAAAATTGGCACGCAGGTTGTCTGGAACATATCTACAAAGTTGCATTGTTGCTTCATTCAAATCACTATTAAGTAATTATGCTATTTTATGCATCATCAGTATGCAAAATTATACGTTTCCATTAACTCCCTAAATAATCTAATTTTTGGTATATAAACTCTTTACGGTGTTCTTAGCAAATCTAGGTGAAAAAAATTGTGATATCTGATCAATATCTTATCATATTGTTTATGCTATTTTGTTTTTAAAGGTAAATGCTAGTTTTGGTAACGATATCAAAATGAGTTCGTACAGAATCCAATGAAATGACCACTAAATTGTCTGTTTGTATAAATAAAACGCATGTGCCAAAGGATTCTGGAAGAAATCGGGTAATTGCTGAGAAATCAGCAAATAAGCACAGGATTTGGGTAGGGCGTCGGGCCCGACGCCCTAAGCAATAATTATACATTTTCCCACGTGCGCTTATCTATGTAGGGGATTTTCGGTGTGAACATTTTTAGCGTAGATTTCAAGATTTCACAAAGTCCAGTTAATGTAACTGTACCAGATCTAGATCCTCGATGATATACTGGCAATTAAGCCTTGTTTACAGACTTTCTCATGAAATCAGTGTTAACTGCAACTACTGGAATTTCTCTTTAAGACCTTTCGTTTTTCATTGTTTTTTCAATGAACTTTGTCAGGGACACTTTTGAGATCATAAACAGCAAAAAGCATATCCGTTTAGACCACCAAAACTGTTAATAATTATATATTTATGATTTTTGGTAGGAAAGACAATTTGCATTGACTTTGTACACAAAGTCACGTTTTTGAGCAATTTATGGTCTGACATGCACTTACAAATGTGTAATTTTGGAATTATGTACACGAGTGTCGCAAAATTGGTCTTTGAGGTTGCACAAGATTTGAAAGTAAAAAGTCAGCTAGCGTGGTCAACAAAATTTGTGTTGCACAAATATTGCGCGAATCTTTGAGGGGGGCCTCATATGAGGCCCCCTGCCTAGATGGGGTTAAAGATGACATATAACCCCATGAGAGCTTGTTTAGTTTTCGTACAAATGATGTCCTTACATACTCAATTATTTACGTGATGTAAAATCTTCTTGATCTGTTTCATATGTCTAGTAGACAAAATACTTTGCTAATTGACAAATCATATTGCAGGATTTCAGTAGCTTGTAATAGAAGCTTGTCACTTGCCATTGATAACAATGTTCATGAAACGTATTTAATTGATTGGTTTAAACTGTAGAAAATGAAGTTTGTAATATTTTGTTGAAAAATAGTTTATTTATAATGGTCTATGCTGATTTATATTTTTAGAGTTTGGTGGCCTCTTGTGAAACTTCCAACAGTCTTGAAGAGGATCCTAATATCAGAGCTGTAATGCTCTTTGATAATGAAGAGGTAATATCAACCTGTCCATTTCATCAATATAAACTTTTCTGTTTTTATTTTCTAGCTATATTTCATGGTGACAATTGAGATTCAATATCAGAACAGTACAAACTTTGACTGTAAAAGGATATTAATCACAAGATCATTGGTTCATTACATTATGTTATCTTTGCTGTTGATATTTCATTCAAATTCTAAACTTTAATTTCAAAATTGCACAAAAGCCCCTTTCACAATAAGTGGTGCGACTGCTTACAACCGTTGCAATTGTGTGCAACATATGTTGTGACCAAATGATCACAAACGATCATAAGAGAGATTGTGAAAGCCCCTTAACAATAGTGAAAACCTGTATTGTGAAGTCTGAATATTATTTTTTTTAAAAGAGATCAAAACCCTTGAAACCAATTGAATTGTATAAAACAGAAAAAGTCAAATAAATAAATGAGTGTTTGAGAAAAGTTAAATGAATGATATGAACTTGTAAGTATTTAAATATTAATAGAGATCAGTAATGCTAGAAGACACATCCATTGGCAGTGCAATTAAGATGTCTGAGGGCCGTTTCATAAAGCTGTTTGTAAGTTAAGAACGACTGATCCTTTCTTACACGCTAAACGCCAATGAAATACCATTTACCACAAGAAAGGATCACCATTCGTTAAGTCGCTCTTAACTTACGAATAGCTATATGAACCACCCATTTGATGTCACGTATGAACAACTTCCCCCATTACTTTGTACATATTCCACTTAAATTGTCTTTTTTATCTCATCTATTAGTACAGAAGGGGTGTGTTGCAGTTGATTGCAATTTGATTTTCCATCAATCCAAATTGTGCATGTGGGATTTGCGGTTGATTTTAGTTGTTGACATGCAATTCTGTCTGCAACAGACCACAGGTTTTTTCATGTGCGGACATGTGACAGGTTTCAAATGATATTACAAAGATCAAAAAGTGATATTTATGGGTATATTTTTTTGGTCCAAGGATTGAGTTCTGCATGTGTGACAGGGTGACAGCACACACACATTGCCAATAGGAGGATCTCCATTCGGCATTAGTGTTCTAAGAACATCAGCATTCAAGTGCTCATAACTTTGATCTTTATTTTGTCTGAATTTTCCCAAACTTCCATTGATCTCTTATTTTTGTGTTTCCACACATTTACATTTACATTTACACTAATGTTGTATGATGGTGAAGGTCACTTTGAATATTGATAGGAGTAGCAGTTGAAAAAAAAAGATTACTAAAATATATGAAATCACAGTGTGTCATCAATGAAAGTAAATTTTGTATCACTAGTATTGAAGTAGAAGGGAGGGGGGGAAGGTCATACTCATTACAAATTTGTTTTTGTTTAAAAGATAGTATTCATTTATACTGAAAAGGAATATTCTTGATATTTGGATGGAAGGGGAGATGAAAGCTTAGACATAGACAGGTGCACTGCATCAGTATGATGAATTTACTCCATAAAGTCCAAAGTGTTGTTTGCAAAAGAATACTTGGCATTAGATATGTATTTACAATCATACTTTGTAAAGTGCTTTGAAACATTTCAATTGAAGTACTCTAGAAGTGAATTATGATATTCATGTGTTTTTCTACCTTTGCCTTGATCTTTCTTGAATGATGTAGGTCGGTTCAATGAGTGCTCAAGGTGCACAATCGTCATTGGCTGAATACTTTATGAGAAGGATCTCTGCTGGAAGTCACCAAACAGCCTTTGAAGAGTGTGTTCCTAAGTCATTCCTTCTCAGTGCTGATATGGCTCATGCTGTCCATCCAAACTATGCGTAAGTATTAACATGATGATATTTATATTGTTAAACAAGGTTTGTAAGAAGGTTAATTTGAATACATTTGAAGATAAAAATACAATAAAATAATGTGATGATACCCTGGTTGATTAGATAATTCAAGGGGTGTGATAATGTTTATTTAATATGTTAATATATTATCTCTCAATTTGAATTGAAAGAAATTGATGGAGGCAGTTAAATAAAGGGAATTTTAAATACTGGAATGTTTTTAAAGTTTTAGGCCACCAGATAAAAATACATGTAGCAAGTTGTTACCTTGATCATCCTTCAAATTATAAGCGTTTGAAGTGATTGCATTTCAATGTTATGAAGATATTCTGTGCACGAAGTTCAAACATGATTAACTGTGTTCCTTTTCTCTCACTTTCTGTTTTTTCTCTCTCCTTTTATTTCCTAATTTCTCAATTTCTTTCTCTAAAACCCTCTGTCTATTACAGAGAAAAGCACGAAGAAAATCATCGAATTAATCTACACAAGGTAAGATTTTGTAGCAATAATTTCTCAATGTATCATAACAGTTTGTAAACATTAAAAAGCGTTTCTTCACCCTTCTCCCACCATTCTAATCTCTTGGTTTTCTGCAAATGTTTACTAATTTTACAATATATTCATCACATACTGTATTGATCTGTAATTATTTGTTTATTTATTTATGAATCATAAATTTACATAATGGCTTTTGTGTTTATGTGAATGCAAATTGAATATATTTTTTTAAAGAATAGCTTGCTTTAGCTTCTGAATATCCAATTCTTTGTAAAATATTTATTGAAATGCTTGCTTTGAAAGGCAGTATTTTATTGTATAATTTCATTTATCCATCTTACATTGAACAAAGCTATAATAGTAATACTGTTTTGTTTGTTACTTAGGGCCCTGTTCTGAAGATCAACAGCAATCAACGCTATGCAACCACAGCAGTCTCTTCCACCATTCTTAAATTAATTGCAGAAAAGGTTGATGTTCCACTTCAGGTAAGACATATAGATGATATGAATTCTTTTTCTTTGTGGACTACCCCATAATCTGCAATAATATTATGATGCACCTTGTATGGGCAGTACAAATAATGAAATAATGTCATTTAACTTTGTATGATTCCAATAAAAGAACGGAATGTGCCGTGTATGTGCAAACAAGACTATTTCTATTTAATCTTTTGTCTTCAAGTATTTTATTTCCACCAATTGCGTGGTTGGGATTTTATTCAAAAAAGGAGTGGGGGAGAATGATACAAATTTGCTGTTGACAACAAGTTTTATATGGAAATTTTCAATTTTCTTTCAGGGACTCTTATTATGATATTGCTTTTCATGAATCAAGCCAGAATTGTATAATTCAAAATTTAATCATCTGATGAAAGTGATTCTTTCATTCTAATTTGTAAACATAAATTATAGCTGTTGGTGAGGATCACAAAAATGAGTTAAAAATAAATCCACCTAACCTGACTGTCCAAGCATTTGTTTTTGAAAATATGATGTGCCAAATGATTCTGATAAAAATTAGTGATTTCAAAGTAATTAACAATAATTTGGCATTCTTTTTCTCACATGCATATGTGTTTATATTTTTACAGCATAATTTGGTTTTCAGCCTGGATTTCATTTTATCACAACATTCATTTAATTTCATGTAAATAATTTTGAAAAGGCTTTCTATTGAAATTATTACTCACTGAAACTCATTGATTTTTGCTTTAAAATTTTGAATATATAAGAAGTGTCAAATTTATTCCATTCCACTTGTGATTAGCAATCAAGATTGATTACTCACATGCCGTATTTGCATGAACTGATAATGGTACTCTGACAGTACATAATCAAAGTAAGTTATAAAGTTTTTGTAATCATGGTAGAATTTGCCTTGTTTTTTTAGGAATTTGTGGTAAGAAACGACATGCCTTGTGGGAGTACAATTGGTCCCATCATAGCATCAAACCTAGGATTGAGGACAGCAGATCTTGGTTGCCCAATGCTCAGTATGCATTCCTGTAGAGAGATGAGCTGCACAACGGGTGTCTCACAGCTTATCCAACTCTGCAAGGTAAGTCTATTCAATTCAGTATAGTTCAGTAGGCCTACTGTTAGATTACAAAACATCAGTACAGATTTACATGTGTAATTAGCAAGAAACACCCACTATCAAGTTGCCTTGCTTTGTAAGAGGATGTCCTGATATATCAATTGAATTTGAGATACCGAAATTTTTATACTTAGTGTACTCATCCTCTATATTCAATTCATTCACATAATCTCATCCTGTTAAAACATAGATTCCAGATATGTTAGATTTATGAACAGAGTCTGACAAAATGACCACCTCATTGTTTGTATGCGTAATAAAAAAAAGAAGTTCTAAATGATTCCATGGGAAAAGTGAAAGGTAAAATAAAGCATGGCATACTGTTGGGTAGACAAAGATATTTCCAATCAGTTATGTTTTGTTATCATTATGAATGGTGTTTTTTTTTTTTGAAAAATTATTCAATGTTCGTTTTCAAAGTCAGCACTACTGCTATATTGAATGGCATAATGCAGGCAAGACTGCCAGAGGCATTCCACTTGTTAATGTACTTTGGTCTCCGTTTAGATGAGATTATTCATAACTGTCAGATCTTACTAGATCTTTCTAAAAAACACAAAGGAAAGTCCATCTGAAAGTTCATATTGAAAATATGTAAAATTTGACCTTTTGCTCACAACGCAAAGAAAAATCGAAAGAATTACCTCAAATTTTTTGGCTGCTATCTGCTGCCTTCTTTAGTGATGATTGAAGTGGCAAGTACTTAGTGGTAGTTGGAGGTAATTCTTCAGATATTTTTTTTGTGTAGTGAGCAAAAGGTTAAATTTTACTTACAAAGGAAAGTTCATTCTTAATCAAAATGGCATAGCACTAAGCAGTCGAAAATCAAAATGGCATAATTTTGAGGAAAAAAATTGTTGACAAAATAAGTGGGCAGAATTATTCTTTGGCGTATTGACTAATTTGTAAAAAATTTAATCAATCTGTTGCGTGAACAAACTGCAAATGCAAGACTTTTACTTTTCATAGCTTATATCCAAAGTATACTTTCATCTCCCGAAGCCTTATTTTCAGTATCTCTTTAACTTCATAAAGATCACTTTTTTGTTGAAAAGATGTAGAGGTACTGTTCATGGTAGCATGAATAGATACAATAGACTTAATAATAATTCAAAAGGATCTGCTTTAAATTTTCTCACTAAGTAGCAATGATCATAAAATATGCTGCTTGATTATTGGGTAGGCAAAGGCAATTATAGATTTTTTGCCTCTTATATAAGAAAATCATTCTTTCTCTAATCTTATCCACAGGGTTTCTTTGAAGACTTCCCCTCTGTTGATGAAAGAGTGATTGTGGACTGAAACTGATTTTGAAGATAAGTGCAATTGAATACTGCCAGATTTCAACACAGCATCCAACCTTACTTGATAGCTGTAGCACATCTGGACTCCTCTACTGACTGGCCAGATTCTCCATCGATATCTCTACCCCTTTTCATATCTGACCAAGTCGTCTGCACAGATATATATTGATTCAGTACAATACTTTCCATTTTTAACTGAGTACTGAATTAGATAAAGCTGTATTTTATGTATATCTCTATATTATGAAATCTTTATGAAAATCGTTATATTGTCGTTTTGATGCCTTAGCATTACTTACTTGGTTTCTTCTTTTTGTATATTTATTGTTTCAAGTCACTATTCATTTTGAAATTTGTAAAATAATTGCATGATGTCACAAATGAAGGCAAAGTGATTATGAGATTACAAAACATAGCTCAGAAATTTATTTGTATGAATGTAATATTCAACCAAATGTTCATTTGTTTATTGTTTGTTCATTTTCGGTTGTAAACATACAAGCATTTCAATCTCATTTTCCATTCTTAAACCCAAGATATATATTTGTCTTTCACACCAGCTATTTTTAATCCTGAGCTATCTACTAAGTCATGCATGTTGTTATTACACAGGACATTGTTTTCCCTCTTTTTTGTATAGTTGGTTAATGTGGGTTAGTCAATCTTGGCAAAATAAGTTGGTAAGGAGATTACACTTGACCCAATTTATTTGGGGGTCAGGGGCCCGTTGCAGAAAGAGTTGCGTTTAAACGCAAGTCAAAAAATCAATCGCAAGTCCCAAATGCGCGCTGTTGATTGGTTGAAAATCAAGTTGCGCGTGATTTTTAGAGTTGCGATTGATTGCAACTCTTTCTGCAACGGGCCCCAGGTCTCACAAATATCCTGGGGTTGAGCAGACTATTTGCAGTGTGAATGATGTATAATAGTTGCCATACTTCTTCATTATACTGAAATAAATGGAAAATGCTGTCACCGAGAATGCGTACATAGATCACATGCACTAGGTGTGTAGCTATAACATTCTGTGGTTTGCTCTGTGGTGATAATGTTTCCAATTCTGAACTTGGATGGAGCAAATAGGTACTTGGTAATAATCTCAAATGGAGAATTTTTTGGAGGTAATTAAAAAGCTGTTAGAGATATTCAGTTGTGTAATGGACACAGCAGCACATAGGGGTGGGGGAGGCCTTCTATTCCTTAATTATTTCCCAAAGTGGTCCCCCCCCCTCCACTCAAAAATCGAAGGAAGAATGATAATGAGGGAGAAATGTATATAGAGTTTCTGAACCCTCCCTTAATATCTTGCATCCAACCATGCTTTCTCCTATGTAGTACTCTTTGGCCCATTGTTTCTTTTTATAACACTACTATGAACATTTAATTCAATTAAATATACATTAATTAAGATTAATTTCACAAGTGTTCATTAAGGTGTTTGCAAAAAGACAATGGATGATCAGGTAATAGAGGATGTACACCTGCAACAATGCTTGTCTTAATTTATCAAAATTACTTAGGGTTTGTGTTTGAATTAAATATTATATGTAAACATGTACTAGTTTGATGTTTGGTTGTTCATTTTGTTTTGAAATCTTACAAACTATGGTTTACATACAAGTTTTGCATTTGAACACTTGTCACCAGCGCCGCTGTCACAATGGAGTAGTATTCAGTCATGTTATTGTAATCAATTGTGTTGATATGCTGTGTTAACTTGACTTGGTGACAGAAGCACGTAACTGATTCCAATTTCTGCAAAAAACTTTACGGTATAGACTGTAGTGACTATACTCTGTTATCTAATGTGGGCTTATGTATCTTTGATTTTGTCAAAACTTGTGACTCTATAGAAAATTGTTTAATTTGATAGTGGAGGACAATCTTTCAGAGACAACAAAATGTTTTTTAAAGTGAGAGCATGGGGCTGACCATGCAAAAAATCACAACCAGATGGTAATTTTTATGTTTTTTGTACACGTTTATGAAATGTTTATAAAAGGGCTGGGCTGAGGCAACCCATCTTCCTAGAATTCAGCAGCCCCTGTCTTTATAGTCTAAATCATCTTCTTCCAAAGGAAATATTATTTATACATATGAAATGATTCATGATAAGCACTCAGAATCCATTCTATATTTTCAGATACTGTAATGTATGAACCATTCATGTTTATGTATCAAGTATGAGCAAGCAAATTAAAAGTTCATTATCACATACAACAGAATTGTGTTATAAACTATGTGGAGAGAAATTTCCTTGTTAAATCTAGATGAATCGATGTTCACATGATTTATGTTAACAAATTATACAAATGTATCAGTAAGGTGAATAATTTTGATTATTTTGATTGATTATCCTTTTTTTGTTTCAAATAATAAGCAGAAAAAGAACTTTATTTAAAGGTCAGGTCCACCTCAGAAAAGTGTTGATTTGAAAGAATAGAGAAAAATCAGACAAGCACTATGCTGAAAATTTCATCAAAATCGGATGTAAAATAAGAAAGTTATGACATTTCAAAGTTTCGCTAATTTTTAACAAAATAGTTATATGAACGAGCCAGTTACATCCAAATGAGAGAGTCGATGATGTCACTCACTATTTCTTTTGTTTTTTATTGTTTGAATTATACAATATTTCAATTTTTACGAATTTGATGATTAGGACCTCCTTGCCTGAAGCACAAAATGTTAAAATAATGGAATTCCTCATGTTCAGGGAGGAATGAAACTGAATTTTACATGACAATGACGAGAAAATCAAATTATTTCATCTTTCATATAATAAAATACAAAAGAAATAGTGAGTGAGTGATGTCATCACTTCCCTCATTTGCATACCGACCGAGATGTGCATATAACTGTTTTGTGAAATGAAGCGAAAATTTAAAATGTCATAACTTTCTTATTTTACATCCAATTTTAATGAAATTTTCAGTGTTATGCTTGTTGAAATTTTCTCTTTTTATTCAAATCAAGTTTTTGTTGGGGTGGACTTGTCCTTTAATGATCTACAGCATAAGTATGACTCCATTCATCAATTATTAATTGCATAATAGAACAATAAATAAGAAGGATTTATATAAGCAATTTTTAAGATATTAAGATTCCTGCAGGGAAGATGTTCATGTAAAACCAACATGCAATTGGCAGTGAAGGTCATGGGGGAGGGAGGGAGGGGTGATCCATCCTTTTTTATCCCCTGGCTGCCACATAGGTAAAACAAAATTATTTTAAAAACACCCAGCTTTTAGGGTATTTAAGCAGTAAAATATGCATTATATTTGATAAGATGATGTTTTGTTAATATATGCAACCTCAAAGGTCATGCCTATTTTGAATAAAGTATACTATCAATCTAATCATTTTACATATTGATTTTGTTGTGTTCATTCTTGTTTACATCCATCTAGGCATGGATCAAGAGAAAGAGGTCCTTGGATTTTTAAACCAAGTGTGTAAAAGAGGAACAGTCTCACCTTCAGTGAATAAAGTCATGAAAGTTTATATGTCTTTAAAGACAATTGTCATTTAGGAAAAGAGTTTATGTGGTAGTGTTATTAGAGAATCAAAGGCCAAGTTGATTTCAATGAAAACAAAGTTGCAAAAGCATAACATTTTAAATTGAAAGATTTAGTGGTATGCTTGTACAATGTACATCCTTAGAGCTGTATGTAGTCTCATGCTGTGTATGGTGTAGTGGTTCTACCTCTCATCTCCTAATCAGCGAATCATGGATTCAAATCCTACTCTAGGCTTTAAATTGTATTGCATTGGGATTCAAACCAATCATATCATTTTGGAATATATTGAAATATATTGTTATTTAATAAAATGCATAAAATTAATGAGTTTATTTATCAGAATATTACCCATTGTATAGTTCAGATTCATGATCTGTGTGTGTGACTTTAATCCTCACTAATTTCTCCAGCTCTTAACTCTCCCCTTTCTCGACTGCCCGGGATGTTGTTTTCCCCTTCCAATTCATACAATTGATAACCTGTTATTACCAATGCAGTATTTTGGGGACATCAAGTAGGCTCATCGATCTAGAGATCTTTAACGAAGTTAGATAATATAGTCAAACATGTCCAAGTGCCGGTGTATGGGATGACCGGACACTTCAAAATTTTGAAGCCTTCTCCTTTACTTTGGTCACACCATGTCAGAGTACTAGTAGGTCCATGGCCACACACACAAAAAAAATTTAATAAATTTCAATCTTCTTCACTTTTGTTCTGTAATAATATTGCTTAAAGGAGAATGAAACCATTGAAACAAGATAGCTTGTGTGAAAACAGAAAAATCAAAGAAACAGATCAACGAAAGTTTGAGAAAAATCGGACAAATAATGAGAAAGTTATGAGCATTTGAATATTGCGATCACTAATGCTATGGAGATAGCAAATTGGCAATGCGACAAAGATGTGTGATGTCACTTGTGAACAACTCTCCCCATTACTTTAGTATATATTTCGCTTGAATTGCCTCTTTTATCACATCTGTCCTTAGATCATGTGTTCTTTCTACATGAGGGCAAGTAATACATATTTTTTAAGAATACATCATGGATAAAGAGTTTGTATCATCAAAAGAAAAAGCAAAAAGAGACATTTTGAGGGTATTTTATAGTCCACCAAAGGGAAAGTTGTTCATCAGTGACATCACACATCCTTGTCGCAATGGGAGGATCTCCATAGCATTAGTGATTATTTGTCCGATTTTTCTCAAACTTTCTTTATTCTTATTCTATGAATTTTCTGTATCTATATACACAAGCCTATTTGTTCCAAAGGTTTCATTCCCCATTAACTGTTCGTACTAAAAATTGATGGAATTTTTCCCATTAACTTTCCCAAATGTCTGTTTAAAATCGATTGTCCGGACACACAACCAACACACAACAAAAACTGGATACCGGTACATCTGTAGTGATCTGATTATGGTCTGGATTAGTAGACTAATTCATATTCCGAAATCGGTAGTTTCCGGACAATTTCGGAAGAGCGCGCGGTTTTTCGAACTGTTTGTAATTCGCTTCTCTGACTTTGAGGTAAGCTTCAATTTTCCTTTAAAAAGAGAAGATAAAATTACTTTTTAACGGATTTGTTTGTTTAAAGTATGTTTTCTGTTTTCTTCGATGCTTTCCTTGGATAAAAATGATATCGTAATCCAGAGTCTGAGTGACTGAGAGTGAGTTCGATCGAGAGTTGCGTTTCTTCTCTCTAAGACTAGGCCTAAGTTGTTAATTGTGGTCCCATCCGTTAGATGCCGTGTTGTGTATTTTGTGTTTAAAACAACAAGTGCCAGTGCGCAACATCCGTGTTGTAAAACTTCAACTTCAATCAAAGTCAAATGCATTCTTGGTAGGGGGGGGGGGCTCACATCAGTATAAGGTTATAATGCTATAGCCTATACTAACCTCGTACACTGAACCGTGTTTGGGCTTGGCCTTGACAGCTGGCACTGGCAGCCGTCTGTTTCAAGGAGTTTTTTTAACATTTTTTTTTTAAATTTCTCGTACACAGACGGCTCGCTATCAAGTATCATGCAGCCACCATTAGGGGACTTGCAATGCAAAATCCCCCCGATGGGGCTCTTCAATTTTTGTCTTTAATGAATAAAAATTTTGAAAATTAATGCGACCAAAATGCAAATTTCTATTCTTTCTAGTAGGGTGTCTGAAGCCACACTGAAAAGTGTCAGCATAAAACAGGCTGATTTAGGGGAAAATATGGCACATATTTTTCGGGATGTTCAGGCTACTAGAAAAATGTGATCTGAATTGATTATTAACTTGTGTTTGGCATGTATGGAAAGAGAAAATTCAGGGGCTTCTTTTGACAGTAAGGACAAGTTTATATGATCATTCTAAATAAGGATTTAGGCCCTAGAGATAAATTGCAAACCCTTATTTTTGTGTGTGTTGAGATTGCCATTTCCCCATGCGTTTTCTATGGGAAAATGAAATTTCTGTTTTGCACAATTTTTTCACTTTGTCGCAATTTTTCATTGTGATCTGGTTTCCAAATCTTTATAAAAATCATACCATCAGAAAGAGCATAAAAAATCCTATTTGACTCTTTATGGACAAGTTTTTGGCATTAATACTAAATTTAAAACAGCTCTCGGAAGCTAAAAATTTGGATTTGTGTGTGTCCATTTCTTAACTACACAGTCTATGGCAGAAAAATGCTGAAAATTGACCTAATTTCATTCTTTTTTGCAGCCAATAATTGGATTTTTTTCAAAAATGTTACATTTCTGTAAGTCTGAAGGTCATTTCTCTTCAAATTCACAAAGAAAATGTGATATTTTCTTGAAATAAGAAAAATAATTTTTTTCTCCAGACACCCTATTTCTAGTTTCCTGGCATTAATTGCCAAAAACTGAGAAAAATGAAGTTAAAATGAACACAAACAGTGACTTACCTCGGCTGTAGCGCAAATTCACTTCCCCGTTTTATCCGATCTTAAGTACATAGACATATGGCCATTGAGTCCCCTGTACAGATCGCGCTAGAACTTCGGTCTCTGTATTTGGTGAGTGAAGCCAACGGAGTTCAGCTGAACAACCAACGAAACAGAGACCGAAGATTTTGGTCAAGGCTTGGCCCTTCACTGGATTTCTCTAGTTGGCAAATATTGTTTCATATAATTCTACGATCATTTAATTTTCTTTAAAATGATAATTTATACCCAACATGTAAACCCAGTGAGCTCCCGCCCGCTGCTCCCTGAGTTCACCCATGGTTTCAAATCATCTCGTGTGTGAAGGATTCATATGCACCTGGTAGTGGTACACGCGAATCTTTCACACCTTTTTAGCTCAAATAACTATGACTTTACATCATCATAGCTACGAATTCTAATTGTGCTATGACACTTACCAAACCATATGGATCGTTTGTTGACTTCTCTTTGCTGTTTTTTTAATAAAATAAAGGCATTTTTTTGTGATCTTCACGTAGATGCCTCTGGATCAGCGTGGATATCAATTTTTGCCTAAAGAGGGCGCGCGATACTATACTATTCACAAGCCGGTTTGTTTATATATCTCTATGGTTTGTTTACGGTTCTGCAGCTTGTATTGCTAGTTGCATTCTAGGCAATCAGCATTATTTTCTTGCTCGTTCAATCCACTTTTATCATCATCTTGTCAAAAGATGGCATACTTTACCTATAAGTATATACATGAGATGCAACCTGTTGATTTTTGGTACAATTTCCTATTATGCGCCGACGACTTGAATCGAGAATGTTCGATAGGCAAAATTGAATTCCGATTGTTTGCGTAATTTCCACCGCAGTATTAAGGATAACTAAGAAAGGATTGAACGGTTGATATTTGAAGGTAAGCGATAAAAACAATTTTATAGATAATTCCTTTTTAAACTGAAGTTAAAATACGAATGTACAATTGCAAGAGTCATAGTGGAGATTGGAGAAATATTGAAAGGTTTGGCGTGTTTTATTCCCTCACATTTGTGTGATCAATGAAAACGTCAAAGTCCACTATGAAATCACATGCGTTGTGCGAGGTTAGTATTACTAACCTCGCATGTTGTGTGAGTGCCCTGGGTTACCCTACATGATGTGATTATGGTTCACATGGAGGTGCACTGCCTTGAAATGTGGGGCAAGGTCAAAATTCAAAAGTTGCAAAATTACACAATATCGAAAGTCACTGTTCTTTTATTTCTGTGGTGATGAGTGAGTTTCTAAGGCGGTTTCTTTTCTTTTCATGCACCTTAACATGGAATCAAACACACCTCTGCACAAGCAAACACACATGCATGGGTATTTCAAACCATGTTATCTGACAGCAACATCACTACATAAACCACAACAAAGCATCAAAAGTAAAGTAGCGGGGGCTTGATTTGAACGGATTTTCATCTCTATTGACACAGAGAAAAGAATCGTGTCTTTATTGACCCTTCATGACTATTTCTGCCCGTTTTGCAGCTTTTCAATTCAGACCTCATCCAACACTTATGAATCGTGCTCTTTTTGTGATGGCATGATCATAACAAGCATGGTATAATTTTAAAGAATATGAAAGGATCTTTTGAATGATATCAAATATCCATTGTGTAAAACTGGGAGAAATTATTGGCCAAACTCAGGTTTCCAAACTTTTTTGAGGGGTTTAGTTAGTTTGTAGTTAGTCTTCAATGAAGGAAATGCAGACAGGATGCTGGATGCAACATTGCCATAGACTGGCAAAATATGTCTGTATCTGTGCACATTTCAAACAATTAATTTAGTCAATTCTTTGTCATATATTGGCTGAATGTGAAAACGAAAATGTTCCATTAATTCTTCAGGTTTCTCAAAAAAAAAAATCCAGGACCATGGTGACATGCAGTGCAGAGAAGGAGCTGTTTTTGGCAGCTTGCCAAGCAGAAGAATGTCAGTCCTTTTTGGAGTTCATGGAAAAACATGTGAGTGGCATTTTTTTTATCCCAAAGGTTAGGTTGTGTGAACTTGCTCTAATATAATGTGCTAAAACAATTAACAACTGTCCTTACTTTACATAAATTTGGTTAGATGCTTTGTATGGTCTGTAGCTCTCTTGTAAGCCACATAACTTTTCTGGGGGCCATCAATGTCAGATAAAATTATCCTGATGATTAAAGAATCTGAAAAGAATATGGTGTTTCATGTGACATGTTGATTTGACTGTAAATGGACTGGGCTATTTTGACGCCTTATGATCTCGGCCGTAGATTGCGCGATCATTACCAAAATTGTCACGTGCGTTATCCATGGCCTAATCAACAACACTATAAGATCAAGTTTTGTGAAAAATCTCATAGCTAATCAATTATGCCGATTTATGCATAAAATCAAACGTTTGCTCTCATTTACTAAATAATGCTACTAAAATGCTAACTTTTGTTTAACAAACAATAGGAATCTTATCAAATGTACTTTTTTTTAATTCAAACTTTTTTTACTTTTTGTTTTTTATTGTTCTTTTAATGGAAATTGTCTGAAATTAATTGATTTTAATCAGTAAAAGGAAAAATAATGATACATTAAGGAATTTTGACTAAAAACGCTATTTGCATTGGATTTGTACACAAATTGAGGTTCTTTTTAGCAATTTTGGGTCTGCATGCACTTACGAAATGTTGTGTAAGTTTGGAACGGCCTAACCAGGGCCAGGGGTCACAATTCGATCTCAAATGTTGCGTGAGACTTGAAGTAAAAAGTCAGCAAGCAACACGGTCAAAAAAATTTGCACAGCGGATTTGTTGATGGGGGCTAAATCAGCCCCCCATCTTGTTAGAGTTAACCTATTGTAGAATTACAGTACCGGTACATAAAAATTACATAAAATCAACATTATGTCATCAGTGTAATTTCGGTTTTGTTACAAATCCGTCTTTTTTTCACAAGTAAATATAGGCAATGTTGTGTTGCAATCCTGCAAAAATTATTACCACATAAGTTCTTCTACTTTCTATTGTCATATTTGAAGCTAAGTGTATACATATTTTGTTTATTAGAGCATTCTAAGAGATTGTATTTTTTAAAGCAGTAATGATGAGGGTAGGCCTTGGACAATTTATGAAAGTCAAAGTAGGACTTGAGGTAGAAATGATTGTGAGTTATTTTTAAGATATTTTAAAATGATATAACTTATGAATTAGACTTTTAGAAATTAGAATTTAATTCCATTTTTACAAGAAGACTGAAGTCTATTGCACATAAAACAAGATAAAAGTTGTGCTAAATCTTTCCCAAAGTGCAGATTTATTACTTTCAGGATTGCTGTAAATATTCCAAATACAGTCTAATCGGTAAAAATGCACATAATCTGTGTTATTTCTAGAAATCCAAATCTGATGACTTTAACATCAGTGATTTGCTGTTGAGTGTCTCTCGGAAGCAACAGGAGAAGCTTTGGGATGGACTCTTTGAGCTCTGTGCAAGGACGATGGCTAAACTCAATCCATCTGCTGACCCTGTTGAGCAGGTATTCATGTCAGATACTCAAAATGAATTAACGTCTAGTGATGAGTATCTAAATTCTAATCTGGGCAATGAGATATTTAAAGCCTTATTTGATCAGATTATTTTTTTCGCGTTTTAAGTATAGAGAACAAGTGTTGGTAGAACTTAGAATTGTAAGCAATACTTCATTGCATTTGGTATTGACAATTTGAGGTTTTTGTAATAAGTAATTTTAACATTTTTAAAGCATTGTATGGAATCTCCTGTAGTATGCTGTTTGAGTTTGGATCCCTGCATCCAAAGCTATATGAATAAACCATGAATTTTGACTATACCCCAAATGTGAGGTTTCATGTTTACCATACACTAGTCAAGCTTTCATTTTCATTTTATAAATTGGTACTAATATTATGAAATTGCCAACAAGTTTCCTCAGTGCATGTATTATAAATACAATCCTAAACACAATGATACATACAATGATGTATCCTAATGTCCAGTGTTGTGTTTAAGTGTTATATTAAAAAGAATCCTGAATCAGTTTAAATTACAGAATTTTTCCAAGGACCTTATGTTGCAATCCAGTAAAATCATTATTCTATATAAATGAGTGATTTATCATCATCTATACACAAAAAAAAGTAAGTCCCCCCTAAATCAAATTGCTGTAACTTTTGAACGGAATTGTTTGAGATATGATATTTCGTAGGTAGTTTTCTACACTCACTAGGCAACTCCTGGGGAAAAATTAGATTGATCGATGGAGTCATGCATGAGTAATTAAAGATGACCATTTTTGAAAGTCACAAGAGTCGTTTCTCAGATTGTGCAAATACAAGGTAGGGCAAAAGTTGTTTTTAGGTGAATTTTATGGTGTTATGCTGTTTTACTATCCATCATTTAGCCACTCCACACACAATTTTGATATCGTATGTTCATGGTTGAGTGAGCACAATGTATTGCAGGGGCCGCGGGGGGGGAGCTTCAGCCCCCCACTTTTTTTCCAAAAGCATGTACAAAAATGTAAAAATGACCATGCGATTATAATTTTTTTGCATGGTCTGCCCCCCCCCCCCCACTTTGAAAACCGTTCTGCGGCCCCTGTATTGTGACGTATCGAGGGGTTTATGGTAGTATCCTCTACAACTTGTTAGATCATCTTAAAATTTGAAAATCTTGGTGGCTCCCCTGATTATAGGCCCCTCCCCCATGTTAAAATTCTGGATTCACCACTGATTTATCCATAAATTAAACTGATCATGAGAAATTGTTCGGGAAAGAATACATTTATGCAGTATAAAGAGTATTCATTCCTAAGGTTTTGAATGTGCTCGCTCAACCATGAAAATGTTTAAAGTTTGTTAAGTGTGTGGTGATAGAAATGATGGATGATAAAAACAACAGCAATTAAAGTCACATTTTATTCCGAATTTGCCCCCAATATTCACTTTAAATATTACCCTTTAAAATGAGTCTGTGACATTGAAAATACCAATTTTCTCACTTTGATTCGTGCTCACTCATCCATAAATAAACAAATCAATTTCATTTTTTGCACAGAATTCTGCCCATAGGTTGATAAACATTACTGCCAAATGACATTGCTAAAAACAGCCTTGAAAAAAAGTTCCACCATATTGAATAAGGGGTTACTTATTCTTAAACATATGCACCCATAATGTACACAAGTCTATGAGAGAGTGAAGTCAAAATTTTAACAAATATGAAATAAGGGGTTTGTTTCATGGACGGTTTTTGTTACTTCTGCCAACAGTTATTTCATGAAACTTCGCACATGGCTTCAGAGTAACACTATCCAAAAGGCGCGCACACCAAAATAACAATTCGATACGGCTCAGAGTGGGGCCAAGGCCTTGAACTTTCTTCTCATTTGCATAATTTTCGAATATTGTGTGCTCACTGATGCATTAAACATCGGGATTTTCATAAAATTCAAATCAAATGAACTATGCAAGGATGTTTGTGACAGATATCCATAGTTACAAATTTCATTTTTTCCAATAACGTAAAAAAGAGCTAATCACATTCGACATGTTCATTCAAGCGTGGATGTTTATTTAAACGCCTTTGAATCATTAAAACATGTTAATTGGTCATGAACATAACGAAAAAGTTGAGAAAAAATCATTTTCAGTTACCAAAATAAAACAATACTTGCCTATGATATTTGAAAATCATATTTTTTGTTTTCAATAAATGTTCATTGAACCGTGAAACGATGAATATTGTTGAAGATACTCCTCCCAAAAATAACTGTCTCCATATTCTATCATTTTTGTCTCACCTGCGAAGCAGAGTGAGACTATAGGCGCCGCTTTTCCGACGGCGGCGGCGACGGCGGCGGCGGCGTCAACATCAAATCTTAACCTGAGGTTAAGTTTTTGAAATGACATCATAACTTAGAAAGTATATGGACCTAGTTCATGAAACTTGGCCATAAGGTTAATCAAGTATTACTGAACATCCTATTAGAGTTTCATGTCACATGACCAAGGTCAAAGGTCATTTAGGGTCAATGAACTTAGACCATGTTGGAGGAATCAACATCGAAATCTTAACCTGAGGTTAAGTTTTTGAATGTCATCATAACTTAGAAAATATATAGACCTAGTTCATGAAACTTGGACATAAGGTTAATCAAGTATCACTGAACATCCTGCTTGAGTTTCACGTCACATGACCAAGGTCAAAGGTCATTTAGGGTCAATGAACTTTGGCTGAATTGGGGATATCTGTTGAATTCCCATCATAACTTTGAAAGTTTATGGATCTGATTCATGAAACTTGGACATAATAGTAATCAAGCATCACTGAATATTTTGTGCAAATTTCAGGTCTCATGATTAAGGTCAAAGGTCATTTAGGGTCAATGAACTTTGGCCGAATCGGGGGTATCTGTTGAATTACCATCATAACTTTGAAAGTTTATTAGTCTAGTTCATTAAACTTGGACATATGAGTAATCAAATATCACTGAACATCCTGTGCACGTTTCAGGTCACATGACCAAGGTCAAAGGTCAATGAACTTTGGCCGAATTGGGTGTATCTGTTGAATTACCATCATAACTTTAAAAGTTTATGGATCTGATTCATGAAACTTGTACATAAGAGTAATCAAGTATCACTGAACATCCTGTGCGAGTTTCAGGTCACATGATCAAGGTCAAAGGTCATGTAAGGTCAATGAACTTTGGCTATGTTGGGGTTTTTTGTTGAATAACCATCATATCTCTGTAAGTTTATTGGTCTCGTTCATAAAAAGTGGACATAAGAGTAACCATGTATCACTGAACATCTTGTGTGAGTTAGAGTAGTATTCAAAGTCAGCACTGCTGCTATATTGAACCGCGTGATGCAGGTGAGACGGCCAGAGGCATTCCACTTGTTATTGATAGAAATGTGTCAAAAATCCAATTATAGCAAATTTGAACTTGTGTTTATTCAACCGTGAAATTTAGCCAAAAAAGTTGTATCGTCTTTTAGAAAGTACCCTTTACAAGCCTTCTGACTATTTTTCATGATGAGAAGGTGGAATTCCAATAAAATGGAATCAAAGTCATGATATTTGGCTTGTGACTTTTGAAAAGTGACATTTTTGCCTTCTGACGGTGCTCATTGAAGCATGACGTAAAATACGTCCATAACAATTACTCAGAGGGTAGCTTATAAAATTACCTACACGCTTATGCAAAAATATATTAAAAACTCACATTGGTTCGGAAATTATTGATGTTTGTTTAAGGGGGGACTTACTTTTTTTGTTGTGTATAGATAGTTGTGAGATCATTAAATATTTTTTTTATATTTGATGTTTGTAAACTCTGGATTTGATACCACCTACCAATGAGTGTTGCAACTCCACTGTAATTCTGTACAAATTACCCAGATAAAAGACTTTTTAGAGCAGTGTTAGTGCTTGGTTGTTTTATTTTTGTTGTTATTGCAAATTAATGCAACCAATCCTAACTTTTGTATTTTTGAACAATAACCCCAAATTGGCATATAATCATTTGATGTGTGTGTGTTCTTCACACATCTTTTTAGTCAACACTGGATGATGTCCTTAAGTGTCTACAAGGAATCGTGACAGTAGGAACATGTTGCCTGAGTACAGAGAAACCTGTTATTGTGGACAAGATGCTTGAAACTATGACAGTTCTACATGGTGAGTTTACGCTAGATGAATATCTAAGTATTTATGTTTTAAAAAAAAACACTGTAACCAAGTTCACAATCAGAATATTTTTGGTTTTTTGGTAACTGTAATTGGTTAATGTTAGTATTAATTCTTATTACATTCACATTTTCCCATAAATATTTCATAAGTCTACAATTGATAAAAAAGAAATAGTTATTCTCTGTATAAGATATTGTATTCCCCAAGCCCAAAGCTCATATAGTTGTGTTATCTGGGCTCTTCTTAATCTGTTTTTCTCAGTTTCTCCATATTGAGGAGTTTTTTTTATCTATCTTGTCCCCTGCCCCCATCTTATTTATTCTAGAATCGATAACCTTCAAATATTATGATTTGAATCCTGCATTCTCTTCTTTCTTCTCAATCAGGTGTACTTCTCGACCTTCCAGATTCAGCAAGCAAGCTGCAGCATAACATTGCAAAATTATGTCACTCATGGTATGTTTATTAGTTAGAAACATGAGTAAGCAGTCCCTTACCAACAAAAAAATTATCTTACATGTAGTGCAAGCTAATGATTTACCTTGTATCTTTGTACAATTGACACTTAGATTAATGATAAGAGATGATACAATCAGTTGAATACTGTCACATATGTTATTGAGTATTAGAACTGGAGACATTCATTGATATAGAATTTTTTTTGTATGACTTATGAATATTATTTAGTAATGAGCACTAGTCTTTCAAAATAAGAATATTCTGTGAGGATATATTAATTGAAATTAAAGTATTTTCCCCACAAACATGGTTTACATGTCAAATTAATTTGTTCTACCGGTAATTGATTATAGGTGGAATGATGATTTACCTGGGCGAGAACTTCTTGTTCCAAACACCATTATGTATCTACTGGTGAAAACACTTCAGCCCAGTGGCATGGTAAGCTAGACACCCTATCCCTCCCTCTACCCCTCAACATTTCAGTGACATTCCAGTATTTTCAAGAAGTTCTACACTTCTCTGAGAAGTCAAAGTATAGAGCTTTTACATTCAGAAAATGATACCCATTTTAAAATTTCCTTTCATTTTAATAACATATAATTCTTAAATACAGATGTTGGTGTGTTATGAAACTTGTATTACATATTTTAAAACTTTTTGAACTTTTATTTGGATGGGAGTGAAAGTACTGATCCAGAGTACAAAAGTGAAACACCCAAATTCAGTTGGTCCTGAATTGTTTCTGATAGGCAAATTGTCTTCCAAATCATGCTATGGTTGTCAAAAATAAAAGTCCCCACTTTTTTTTTTGCTGATACTTGTCTGAACAAAAATGTCTTGTTTAGAATCCACTTTATGCTGTAATAGCACTTTGTTACTACTTTATGCAATACTAAAAAAGAGAAATACTTTGTATTATTTGTTTGCATTTTATGTTTACATTTTTTTCAATTTTCTCTTTTTACATGATCCTTGAAAATTAGCAAAGTTTTAGCACTGTCACGTCATCATTCATAATTTTTATGAATTAAGCAAATATTGGAATATATTACACAAGAAAAAGAGTGAAATGAGTTATTCATACATATTTTGGTGGGTGAAGTTATTCTAAGCAATGTGCTTGTATGTACAGGTATCGGATGTGAGACTTCTATATTCCATGAGAAAATCCTTCTCTCAGCTCAACCTAGCTGATGAGAGTAGTACTTCACTCAAAGAACTACTGGAGCAGTGCTTCATTAATTCTATCTTCCTGAAGAATGATGATGTAAGTTTGAAACATATTACTTTTATTGTTCATACCTTCATAGATATTATTCAGTAAATTGTCAAAGGCCATCCCATGCATTTGTTATCGTACTTGAGGCTTCTTACCTCCCTCTATTGCATGATGAGTAATTGTACTGCTAAATATAGTCCAAAAATATATTACCTATTATGTCTCCTTGATCAAGAATAAATTTTGATCTATAGTCATTTAAAGACTTAGCTATACCTCTGCTCTGCTCTCATAGGTTACCTCATAGACTAAAATATATGTTTTTAATGCATGGTTATAATTCCTTATGAAAAATATAATATATGTTGTGTGTCTCTTTTATTTAGGGGCGTAAGTTCTTGAGCTTTCTCTTGTGTTTAGACTGTGATCTCACAGAGCGTCTTCATTCAGCCATTAAGAATCAGCTACCATCATGTCCAAAGTAAGCTCTTCATTTTTCCTTTTGTTACCAGTAATATATTGCTTCATCACCAAAATTGATGTTTGACAAAAGCATTAATGTTTACACCGAGAAAGCTTCTTTTACTTGTAAATTTAATTGTTTTTGGTGTTAGTAAGCAAAGACCAAAAAAAAAAGGCTTGCCTGAATTCGGCAATTCTCAAATTCAATCACTAAAACAAAACCAAGTTTGACAAAGACCGATTGCTCAGGGCTGAAAATGCTTTATCGAATTCATTTTTTTCCAGCAATTATCACTATCACTTTAAACATCTAAATAAAAGAAAATAAATCACTTGCATTGTATCTATAAAAACGCAAAGTGTATAATGTGTTCAACTATTTCTTAATTTGCTCGCTTGACAGGGCAAGTTCCCCCCTAAAAGCCTAGTTGCATGCCGTATTATGTTTGAGAATGGGACAGTCCATTAATAGTATGTTGATTGATCATTATGCTGCCTTAGCAACTACATCATCTACATTTTAAGGTGTAATTCTTATCAAAACAGAGAAAAAGGTGTTTCCTAAAGTCATGTCAAAATATGGTCATGAAAGTGTTGATCAGTATGAAAAAACATTGTGGGCCACCCATGCCATCTGTCTGCTTGGTGCTTTCAGGTGAACCTCTGTTGTTTGGAAGGTTGCCTTTTTAGGTAGTTAATGTCTTCTATTTCATCTAAAAAGATCACATACTGTTGATAGACACTGGGAAGGGATAGAGTAAACCTCTCATTCTGCCAGAAGCAAATTTTCCTAATTTCAACAAAGGTAATTCATCTGTTAACCCTATATAGCCCCCCCCCCCCCTTGACATTTTTCGCGATAATTTCTAAATGCAAAAAAATAATACGCTGAAATTTCATGACTTTTTTCTTTCACATCTCCCGCACATTTTGAGACCCTGTTTGCGAAAATCTGGAACACACTTGCGGAGATAAAGCACATATTCGTGACCATTGTCACCGAAAATGGCAATTTCCATCGACTTTTGTGTGTACAATGTATGGGTTTTACAAGAAGTGTTGTCAGATGAATGTTTTTTTTTCTGTTTTTCCTCACATAACTTTCTTTTGGGCTATCACCAACTATTCTAGATTTAAAAAACAATAAAAAATAGAGATTTCAAAACAAAGAAATACATAATGAATTAAAAACAAAGAAATACATAAGAATTTGGAAACACGGAAGGAAACAAGAATATTATCAAGAAAAATTAGCATATGCGCATAATTAATTACTATTATAATCTAATAATTATACAATTTCAATACAGTTGAGTGAGCTGTCTTTTAGATTACATGACTGGCTACTAACATGCTTGATTCCATTGCATTTTCTCAAAAAATGGGGGGAAAACTACAAAAAAATGAAAATTCCTTCAAAAACTTTGAATATTTGCATAATTAATTAGATAAATAAAAAATTTTTTTTTTTTTTTTTCAATCTTTTTTCCCTCCACAGGGATTTTATTGGCAATGAAAAATCAATATATACAGAGTACAATGAATAATACAATCACTGATATAAACAATGAACTGACAAAATAATTTTACATGTGTAAGTCAAACAATAAAGAGATTTTTCAATCGAAACCATCTTTTGTCAAATCTGTGTTGGTTGAAATTAAGTTGGGCAATGTATTTTTCATTTTGGTAATAATTGATTATTGAGGATTTGATGATACTGAAAAGAGGAATTGTTTTGTTTATTTTACAATCATACACAGTCTTTCTTACTATAATAAAAATACAATTGAGTGCACAATTGTTTTTTCCAATAAATCCGAATATTTTATTTTCATCTGAAAAGTATAGAGTCTCATTGGTTTTGGTCCTAATCCAGTCCTCTAACTCTTTCCAAATGTGATTAACATGCCTGCACTCCGAGTATAGATGCAAAACCGTTTCAATTTCTTTTCGACAGAAAGTGCATTTGTTTACTGAAACTAATTTCAATTTGAAAAGCAAATCATTTGTAAATAATATACGTTGCACAACCTTATATTGAAACCAACGCAATGTTACATCAATGGTACACTGAAAACCCAATGAGCAATAAGATTCCCACCTTTTATCGTTCAGATCAAATATGCACTTCCATTTAAGAAAGCTTTTGTTTTCTGTTTTTCGTCGTTTCAATAAAATGGAATAAATATGCGAGCATCCTTTTTTAAGTTTAGTAATAAATGCTAGCACATCTGGAATTAATGGTTGGGGGATTCTATTGAATGTAGATCTTTTGTAGGTTTCCTTGATAGCAACACATAGTGAATGATAAAAAAGGAAATTTGATTTGACATCATAAAGATCCTGAAAATCTTTGAAAGATAAAAAATGCCCTCCTTCATCCAAAATATCATTAATGAAACGAATACCCCTTTCATTCCATTTCTTCATATATATTGGAAAATTGCCTATTCTGATTTTATTATTCCATAGAGGATGTGAAGATACATTGACATGACTATTATAATAGATAGTTAAAAAATTACTATAAGCAAAAAACATTTCACTCCAGAAAGTGTTATAGGTCTGTTTTGATAATTCTCGAAAGTAGTGACTACCCATATACGTCATATACAAAAGAACATCTTGTTGTCTTGGCAAGGATGACATAAGAAAGCATAGAATGAAATTATCAATTGATCCATTTAAAATTCTCCTTATCCAAGAAATCTTTAATGATTGGCAGTGTGAATATATGTCTATCATTTTAACCCCGCCGCTTATGTATGTTTGGGACATTTGAATCCTACAAACTTTGTCCGGTTTTTCCTCCCATATGAATTGGTAAAATAATGAATTTAAATCTTTTAAAACTTCGTCACTTGGATTCGGAAGAGACATAATGAGGTAATTAAGCTTAGAAACCAACAAGGATTTGACCACAGTTACTCTTCCTAAAACAGTTAGATATCTTTTTAACCATGAAGTCATTTGACTCTTTATTTCTATAATTTTTTCGTTGTAATTATACTGTACCATCTTCTGCAAATCCGTACAAAAATCAACACCTAGATATCTAAAGAATTCATCAAATACCCATGTTAAATTACGATCAATAAGTATCTTATCTCTTGTGTTTTTGTTTAGCCCTATCCAAATTGCTCGTGTCTTATGAATATTTATTTTTAATCCAGATATCGCAGCGTATTCATCTAAAATATTTAATGCGATATTCAATTCCGAAGCAGTACCGTTTAACGTGAGTAAAGTATCATCCGCATACTGAATCAATTTCAAATTTTGTCCAGATATCCTTATTCCATTAATACACCTTGTATTTCTAAATAAAATTCCAAGAATCTCTGCACACAAGAGGAAAATATAGGGAGATAATGGGTCCCCCTGGCGACAACCTCTTTCGATTCTAAATCTCTGAGTGAGGTGACCATTTACCACAATACAAGACTGAATATTTTCATAGAAGACATTAAACCAATGTATAATCGATGGGCCAAAATTAAAGTATTTTAAAACTTTTATAATGAAGCTGTGAGAAATGGAATCGAAAGCCTTTTCGAAATCGATTAAAAGCAATAAACCTGGGATATCGTTCACATCTGTATATAAAAGCAAATCATAAAGCAGTCGAATATTTTCACCAATAAACCGGCCTTCCATGAAACCTTTTTGGTTCTCATGTATTAAAAGAGGAAGCACCTTTTTGAGTCTATTTGCGATACATGCCGAAGCTATTTTGTATGTAACATTCAATAAAGATATTGGTCTCCAATTTCGAAGATAAAGTCTTTCTTTTTTATTTTTGGGAATAAGAGATATCACACCAAGTTTCTGACTTTGTGACATGCTTCCTGACTTAAAGGCAAAATTGAAGTATCTAAGCAAGAAAAAATTTATATCTATCCAGAAATGTTTAAAAAACTCGACTGTATACCCATCTAGTCCGGGATAAATAAAAAATGATAATAAATATCACAAATTTGACAACGCATTCTTGTAAAATACATAATGAGACACCGACACACCAAATTTGGTCGCAATCGGTCGATAAACGGCCCCCCCCCCCGGCTATGCAATTTCAAAATAGCCCGGGCTATATAGGGTTAAACGTAACGATACCCAAGTACCACTGATTAGCACGAATCATTCAGTCATATTATTTTTTTCATAAAGAAGATAAAAATGTATGTTTTCTGTGCTACTTTTAGGAATACGATCAATTACTATGGAGAGGTGTACTTTAAGGCTTGGCGGAAATCTACGCCCCCTCTGACAGCAAAACTAGAGACCAGCTGTATTCAAGACCTGATGCACTCTGCTGTACACGCAAGACGCGTAGGGACTCGAAACCTGTCACTTACACTCAGACAGGTACACTTTGATCCAAGTCTATGCACTTACATCAATTAATAATCATTTCAAGTTTGGTACCATTTTAAAATATGCATGTTCAATATAAGAGCTTGATATCACCCAATGCTCAGGATTAGCCGAGTTTGTGGCTTAATGTAAAGCTAGATTACAAGAACCCATCAAATTAGGATGGTAACCTTCAGTGCATGACACAATCATAGCAAATGGATAGAATAATCAAATGATTTCTTTACTGTTGATGTTTTATTCAGCTTTTAAGCTACTTCACCAAGCAGAAGAGACAACAAGGAGTGGACAGCATGCTACTAACTCTGTATGAACCAATTCTATGGAGAGCTTTCAAGGTAGGTAAACACCAGCTGTAAAAAGCTCACCCATTTTTATGCAAATATTCTGAAGTTAACACCAATCAGAATGATGTGAAATTGCAGAATAATGTAATATGTTGTGTCTTTGCCTCAAATGAGTTTTTTGTGCTTTATAAAGCTATTTGTAACACACGGTTTCACAAATACGTAGTGACTGGTTTTGGTATCAAATCCGATACCATAAATTTGTTTTTCCATTAGATTAAGTTGAAGTCTGATCTTTCTAGAACGCAATTTGTGATGACAAGCATCTATAATGAAATTCTATTTTATAAAAAAAATTGTCAAAACATGGAATTCACAGAATGGGAATTAACTTCCACCACGTTATAACTGGAAAAATTAGGATATGTCATTTAGCACAAGAACAAGCAAGTCACCATTGTTGCATAAACTTGTGCGTAACTTTGAAACACCCCAGGTCCTGGAGGACACATAGTAAAGAAATAGGACAACTTTTCCTCATGGAGAAGTTGTCCTATAACCCCTACAGGGTCATTTAATTACGCGGTGAAGAAGGAATCTTTACATTGTATGAAATTATTAGTATTGATATGTCATTTTAGGTTGCTAATTCATCTGTGAGAGCTAATGCAGCTGCCCTTCTCATTGATGCCTTCCCTCTCCAAGATCCTGAAGCTAATAAAGAAGAGACTGATGCACTTCTTCAGAAACAGATTGACATCTTACAAGTAAGATACCTTATGCTGCAGTCACATTTCCCCTACGGCGGCCATACGGCTAGTTGAAAAACAGACAGTTTATTCATTTTTTTTTTCAAACCACCCATATGTAACTGGTAAAAAAATGTTATAACGGCTGTTTTTGACTCACCGTACGGCCTATGTTGGGGAAATATTACTGCGCCATTACTCTACTGTATCATAATTATTGACAATGCAAACCTAATCAAAGTTCCATCAACCACTCTGTATGTCCAACCCCTTTTATTCTCCATTCTTATTTCACTTCATGGATTGCTTACACCATGATGATTAAAGAGCATTACAAACTTTCATATGACGAAGAAGAAAAAGAGAATTCGTTTCAAGAGGTACCACATGTCAATGGCTTAATCTTTAGATTTCTGATACAAGTGTTGAGACCTGCTTATTTAGCAAAAAAAATGTTATGCACAGAAGACAAGATTAGCCATTTTGCCCTATGGCGCAACAGCATCATGCCAAACATGCATGTCACTGATGTTGTGTCATAATTCTAAAGTTGCCCATTAACAGGTCTGCTGTCAAAAGTAGAGCAAAGTCGCTGCTGATGATGTGAGAGGTACATGTAAATTATATTTTTGCCTTGTGTATAATCAAGATTATCTGAAAGCAGTAGACAAGACAAAATTATGTTTGCCGTATAACATACCTTACTAAGAGCACCAGCACAGCCGGTATAATCTATAATATTTGCAACATCTGTTAGTATATTCATATGTCTTTATTCCTTTGATTATTAAGGGTTTCCTAACTGACCAATGTCCAGTGCTAAGAGTGACTGGTGTCCAGGGAGTCTGCAGGATCTTAGGAATGTACTGGGAACTGATTCCGGCCCATGTCTTGACTGCATTCCTAACTAAACTTATCCAAGACATGGCCTTTGATACAAGCTCCAGTGATGTCAGGGTGTCTGTATTCAAGGTATGATAATCAGAAATGATAAGCAGAAGATTAAATACAGTCCCAAGAACTTATAATTTCTGACATTAATATGATCTTAATTTAAATTACAAAAGAAATTGTGGGTGTATTACATTTGCATATCACCACTATGAAGCATGTAAAGTGAAATGCTCAAATACCATAATTTGTTTTATTTTAAATTTGAATCAACTTAATGTTGTGATTGAATTTAGCTTTAGATAGTTATGGCTAATTTGTGTAATTCACAATTTTATTTAGTGGTATTAATCTTTATTTATTGACTAAGTCTAAAGCTCTCATGAGCACATATTCAATGCAAATTGATTGATGGTTGAGCTTTCTTATTAATGTTAAGGTATTCCCTAAAGTACTGAATACATTATTATAATTTTTTATGTTTTTTTTTCTTCATAATTTTCATTTCAATTATTTTCAGGGTTTGATGTTTGTGATTGACAATCCTTTGAGCCATCCTCTGCTAAAGAACTTGCTCCCATCTCTGAAAAACTTCATTCATGACACCTCCGAGAAGGTTATCGTGGCTTTTGTTGATCTCTTGATAAAGGTCAAAGGTCTCAAGACAATCAAGGTGAGTCATTCTTTGGTGCAATCTAAGAATTAACAAACAAACTTTATTTAACAAATTTTTTTGCAGACCTGCGGGTTGTTAGTCTTAATTTAATCCCTCTGCCCATTTCAAACTTGATCCAAGTATACGTATAGGACTGATGATCTGATTAGTTTTGGGGGTCACAAGGTAATAGGCCACAGAGGCCATTATTTGAAAATGTCAGAAGCAAAGTGTGCAATATAATCTTGATCTGGCACTTCCGAAAGCATCATTTCTGACTGCGTGCAGTTGAGGAACCATTTAGCATATATAGTGGACGTACCAACAACTTCATATCTCAAATATGTAATTTGTCCAGGAAAAAGTTATTTGGTCCCAGAAGTTGATCTAAGGCAAGTTACCTGTATTTGTATACTTTTGATTCTTCTAGGTGTGGAGTATCGTCCCAGTGGAAGACTTACTGGCTAGACTAGAGGTGGATTCACCTCCTGTATCTCGTAGGATTGTCAACCTCCTCTTCAAGTCATTCCAACCAACAGACCGTGATGCCAGCGTTCAGATTGAAAGAGTAATGGCTCTTATCTGTATGAATCCTGGTGCAGCAAGGGTCTTCTACCAGTATGCCCATAAGCACATGTCTGTTGACACTGCAGGTTTGTACTTGTGTCACATTGTTGAAATTCATTGATCAGTAGTGGCAGAGTTGGCAATTTGGATATTAATTCAATTGTCTGCTTGAATGAAAATGACTACATAATAATATATTCATGCAACATCATGAATTTTTTAATGCAAGTGACATTTTTTGGTGCAAATTTTGTTCAGAAATGGGGGAAAATGTGTAAAATGTAAACATCGAATCTTGTGCCTGGGTGTCAAACATAGAGCCACAAGATAAAATCAATTTCATAATTCAATTGAATAATTTACAGTTTAGAAATTATTAGATAATACAACATATTCATTACCTATATACTCTGATAAACTTTCGTGCCTCAGTTACTTAACAGAGCTCATAATTCTGGGTTTACTTTTCCATATTTTCTTTTCGTTTGCATTTTGTAGCCGATTTCATGTTACTCCTGTCCCGCTGTTTGCGAGGCTGCATCAACCAAGAAGAACATCATAACTCCATGATGTCAGCAGGGGGAGACAACTCAACAGAGGAGGAGGAAGAGAGGGAGGGACTCTCACTCAAAGATACAGATGTTATTGATGGGATGTTGGAGATTATTGTTATTCTTTGGACTGGCATTGCCCAACAACTAGCGAAAGTAAGACCTAGATAATCTTACAATCAATTGCCATTTGCAGCCGATTGATTAATTTCATTTATCACATATCATTTTATACTTTCTGTTGCACTGAACCAAAAAGTGATCTGTGGTTGATTTAATTGCAAGTCATTTTTATGCCCTAGAATTAAACATAAGTCTTGTAATTGATTGCAAATTTGCATTGATTATTGAATCTGCTTCTTGCAGCAGTAACTAACAATTAGTTTTCATTGTTTGAATTGGAATTTATATTTCATAATCAATTGCAATAGCATTAAGTTAAATGTATGAGTATTAATTGAGTGCATTTAATTCAGAGGTTTATTTTTATTTATTTTCATATGCTGTAAAATCAAGTATACCATCTTGAATGAAAGCTCATAGAGTTAGGTGTACTTGCAGTCTTGGTTTGTCTTGTTTGCTAATGTTTAATTTATAAAAAAAAAAAAAAAAAATTAAAAAGGAAGAGAGAAAATACCACTCATGGGGTTACTTTAGCCCAACTACTCAAATTCAATATATTTCATTATTTTAGTGCCCTTCATAGATTTGTAAGAACCCTGAAAATATTCCAGGGCTCCTATTGCATTTTGGATCACATTTCTAAGCCTCGGTTCAATTTTCCATTTCTTATTCAGTGGTCTTTATAAAAGAAACTCTTCTATCAGGTAGATACAAGCAATGTATGAATTATTTTCTACTGTCTTTCCTTTATAGCCTGTAAATCAGTCAGTCATGCAGAAGCTTGTTCACCGATTTGGCAAAGATCTACCAAGATTTTTGGCCACTTTCAAGGTAGGCCTTTATTGATATTTTCCAGAAATCAAATAAAATGTTTATGAGGAGCATCGAACCAAACTTACAGTTCTTTAAAAGAAAACACGAGAGAGACACATACATGAAATATTAAGATTTTAAGGTTGTAAACAAGTTGCTATCGCTTGGGGATTTTTAGTTTACCAGATAGATATTGTAAGAAGTGATCATATGTTCCATCACCATTACCATCAATTATTTTTGCTTCGACTGTGTTTGATGGAGAGAGAAATTGGTTTTCTCATTTTCCGGGAATCCAGATGTGTATATTGGCGATAAAAGTAACCCAGTTAACAAAAAGTAAACACAGGTCTGTAAGGTAAATATATGTAAATAAGGGGTAGAATGGGATGCCTTCTAGACATAATTTCATCAATATTTTAGTCATGAACTTATTTACATCTTAATACTTTCTACGATAGCCTCAGATTTTTTTTTTTAAATGATGTGAAAACCTCAGAATATAAGTTAGCTGGTGTATGTCAAATTTACTGGATTATGCCATGTACAAGGTTTTTACTACTCTTTATTTTTGTTTCATAGGATGGAAGATCTCTCTCCGCGGTCCTTATACTTGTCTCCTTTCTTCCTGCATCATCGATTCCAGCATTTAGGTATGTGATTAACCTGTAAGCTAGTACCAAAGCCCATAACAGTGACCATAGCGGTGTGAAATTCATGTATAGCAATAGGTTTGTGTGTTGTTTTTCATTTATTCTAAGTAGCCATTGAAAAATTGTCTCATGGGAAATATACTGCTGGTGAAATAGCCAAAATAAACTGCAAACAAGTTATCATGAGAACTAACTGTCAACATAAGTGAAGGGAAACCAGTATACAACAACCGCCCAAGGGAGTCAAGAAAGGGGGTCTTTATTAGCAGGTGGTTTTATGAACAGGTTCTTGTATTAATACATGGTAATTATAAGGAAGTGACATATTTTGCTAAAGTTCACTTTTCCCTTTAGCAAAGATAGATACCAATTAAATGAGAAAGGTCAATATCAAGAGGGAAGCCCAGTTACGTTTCACAGTGATTTCCCTGAATGAAATTTGATGGAGTAGGGAAAATGCAATGTCATATAAAAGGGTAATAGATTGTGTACAACTTTTCTGTACAAAAGACTTTTAAAGTAGGTAATAAGCATGGTTCACTATTGGTAGAATATTTGAACAACAAAACCCCTAGAATGTCAGTTTTAAGATAATCACATTTTATATGTTTTTGATTGCCTATACTACAGTCATAGTTGTTTGTCTAAGTTGAAGAGCATGGATCCGACTGCTTCCCCTGAAGCATACAGTCCCCTCATTCAATGCCTGATATCCTGGGGGAAGGGCAATGATGTCATCAGGCTTCTCTCTGATTGGCTGGAACTAGCCATCAATCAAACTGATAATGAAAAAGAATCTGAAGAAGAGGAGGAGGAGTCTGGAGACCAGGTAACTATGAAGATGATGTCATGTTGTATAAGTGTTGATAACATTATAATAAGATGAATGATAGTAGATAATAAATGAATTAAATTTACCAGCATGAAGAACATAGAATTTTTGATAAAAGTTATTGAATATAACTTACAAAAGACCTGCAAGTACTAAAAATGTATAAGCACAACTCACCTAGGGCAGAAACAATATATGTTGTTGTGGCTTCAAAACATTTCATTCTGTACATTGGCAATGACAGTTAATTTTTTTTAATATTATATTTGAATATTGAATATTAAAAGTGTATGATTTTTTTTAATATGTGAAACCATACATGTGGAATTAAATTAAGAATTATTTCTGTTTATTTTCCTTCTCTTTTATCATAATTCTGCCTTGTTTCAGCTTTTTGCAAACAAAGCAAATGTCTATTTTGTGTGAATTAGAATATGGGTGGATTGTTTTCATGTCAGCTGACCTACATTTAGGCTTTATGTTGTTACATCAATATTGTGATTATGATATAGTAGGGGAATTCGATGAAATAACCTTTTTTTACATCGGACACCCCTATTCTTACCCCACTTTACAAACTGATCAATTTAATAGCATTTTAAATTTTCATAAAAACTAAAAAACAGACAAATCATTTAAGGGAGGATTTCAAGAAAGATAGGGATAGGACATACAGTATATTATCTATGGAATTGCTTATTGATATTTAGCATTGATTGAAATTTTATATGCTTACATGAGATAAATCTGTGAGTAAAACAAAGTTCATGTCCTTCATTTCAGATGTCCAGTAAGCTGAAGAAAAAGAGAGTAACTTTTAATGAACCTGTTGTTAAACCTCAACCAAGATTGGCGATGGCTTACCTAGACTGGTTGCTTACTAACTACTCATGCCGTACTCTACTGCTGGATACATCAGCAAAACCACTCAGAGAAATGGCTGCCATTCTCAAAGGGGTCCTGGTAAGTATTCAAGAGATTGTACTGATGTCATAAAAATGATGGTTTCAGTTATCAAATTTTATCAAATTCTTTTGATAATATATATGAACAATAAGGGATATACTGCTCATCAGATGCCCTCCTGTTCATATTACAAAAAGCAGCTGAAATGATCGGGCTGGCTGTTTTTAAGAAGTTTGATCTATGCGTTTTGGTTGTATATGTGACTCACTGGAGCATTGAGTCAAACATCATTTTTGAAGATCACTCTTCAATGTAGCAGACACCTGAGTGTGTTTCACAAAGTATGACTGAAATTTCCAGTTGCATGTGGTACTTAATGCACAACTGCTTCAGTCAGAAGATGCTGAGGGAATGCAAAATTACAGCATTTACCATTCTTGTGCTTTGATTTGACAGCCATTGATTGAGAAACGTCTGATGAATCCAGGACCGCTCAGTGACATGATGTCCGATGATATGCTTACTAGCATTGTACATGGATACTGCAGGGTCATCATTCATCTACAATCTCTCCAGGTCGGTGTCTTATGAAGCTGTTCTTGTGCTATTTTCCCCAGTTTTAACATAGTGGAAGTGAATTTCCTACACCACAAATCATATTTTGACAAACATTAAACTTTTCAATGAGGTGACTGTTATCAACTAGAATTTTAAAGTACTAAGATCATTCATTTTGTCTCCGATTATACCACAGATTAATTATTCCATTTGATTTGATATTCAATCTATGAGATAGCTTGAACCCAGATCACTAAGGGCACTCCAGTGGTCTAGTGGTTATGACACTGGTCAAGTAATCCAGAGGTCATGGGTTTGAATCCTGCTCGGTCTGCCTGTGATTTTTTCACAGCAGCTGAGCTCTTACTACACACAGCGTGTGTTACCCTAGTGGTATTGTTGGAGACAAAAGTAATATCTTATTGCTTGTCTTTATCACCCAACAAATTAATTATTCCATGTGATTTATGAAGATCATATTTCAATTTAGAATGATGGGAATAAAAATTGAGAATCTGATTTTTGCACCCAAGAATAAGTCACCAGTCATTCGTAACTTACAAAGTTTGAAATTACTTTGTAAATTTTAATATCTGTCAAAGAAAATATTGAAATACACTTTTTGTGCCAATTGACGCTGAGCACTTGTTTCATTTAAATTGTCATTTGTTTCATTGTAGTACATCAAGTTGAAAGAAATGTGAAAGATCTTGTGCTTCAAGTTGGGAAAGAAGATTTAAAAGGCATCTAGAATTTGTATGCTATGACAAATGATTTTATTTTAGTTATGACAAATGATTCTATTTAACGTGAATTTGTGTTGTTTATTTTTCATGATAATTTGTTTATTCTTCATGACATAAAACTATTGAATTATGTAGCAATTAATTTGAATCAGTCAAATTAGGTTAAAAACTGTTGTGTTCTTTCTTTTTCAGAGCTCTGAGCCCAGTAGTCCCTCAGCCAGTGAATTGAGTCATGTTAGTTCTGAGTTTGATGAGCTACTAGCTTGGTGTGACAGGGAGCTGCTCTCTGTCTTACCCCAGAGCTCAGGGGAGGAATCCAGTGCGAAGGCTGATGATGGGATCAGAAAACTAGCCAAAGATTGCCTCATGGTAAGGGAAGACTGAATCAAATGGACAATTTTGGAAATGAAACATTCTGTTGTATTGTCAAAATTTTCTTAGGACATTACAAAATAAATCTTGTTTTAAACTAAACTAAGGCAAGGCTCCACATTAACTTTTTTTGGTGGCCCATTCGGGCCACCAAAACCTTCAAATAATTTTTTTTGGTGGCCCATTAGTAAAGTTTGGTGGCCCGAAAAATATAAAGAAAAACATTAATTAAAAATGAATAAAACAAACTGAAATATTTTGCAGTCACTACCACGTACCACTATTCTTTATCTTGTATGTAAATCGTGCTTGCTGTTATTTTACTTTGCTTATTTTGTGGTTATATTTAAATTGTTCCATCATTGTAAATATGAAAAATGATTGAAAGAGAATAAAAGAATTGTATTGTTCCCAGGTTGTGTGGACTTTTAATCTCCGTATAGACACACACTCATAATGGTAAAGTAAATAAATAGTGCATGTAGCAAACTCAGATAGATTACAAAACAATGATTTTTCCTTTCCTCCTTTTTGATCGTAAAACCTAGATTATGCAGGCCCCAAATCCAGTTTATTTTCTCTTTTCCAGCATATTATAGCAGGAGAAAATCACAGAAAAATATGCTGCAGAATTAGAACAATGTGTAAAAGGGGGAAATAAACAAAAATAATTTTTAGAATAGTATACAATGTATTGAAAAAAGAAAACAAAAATTTTAAAAATGAATAGATCTAAGTGAAATAAAACAAAAGAAAAAATGATGAAAGTAAAACAAAGAACAGGAACAAAAATGAGAAAAAAACAAAAGAAAATGTAAGAAAAATGAATAGGACAAAATTATAAAAACATGGGGAATTTTTTTATTATTGATATTATTCAGTAGAAACATGTTCTTTAATCAGGCATATTCAATGGGAAGGGGTATAAATGGTTTAATCACTGTAAAAAAAAGGGGGAAAATAAGAAAACGGCAAAAGTTATCTGGAAAAAAAATGAGAAAATTCCTTCCTTATATTTGACAAAATGATGGAAAAAATTCACATTTCATATCAATGTAATGCCTTTCCAAAGTATTTACTTCCTTAAGAGTGGTTTAAGAAGTCATTTATAAACAAGAAAGAAAGAAGCTGTCTATTTTTGGCTAGAAGAGACACAGCTTCGAAATAAACCAAATATCAACATACATACAAATGCACATGTGGGACTGTGATGTACTCACCTCTGTGTTTTATGTGTATTAATGCATTTGGAAATCGGTCTTTTTGAGTCAAAAGAGAGGTCATAATTCCTCCTTTTAATGCTTTTAAATAATCAGGTTTCAGTAATATGGACTGTAGAAGGGCATTTCATTGGTGTAAAATGTGACTTTGACATAGATTTTCAAAGTTATGGGGAAGATTTCTTGGCAGTAACTTTTGTATCGCAGCTCCCTGAGTCTGAATAGTCTGCTATCGCACAGCTAGCTGCAGTGGTTTCATGCATGCAAAGCTCAGCCGGCGTGGCCGGCTGAACAATAGTTACTGTATGCCAGCGGTAGGCCTACATACTGTCATGACTATGCAATCTTTGTGTGTGTGTATTTGTGTGTAGATTAACAAAAAAGGCGCATGACGGAATGGATTGCAATTTGAACTGTAGAAATTTGATAAATGCATGCAAAATCGGGAGAAAAATTGCGCTACTATGACAATTATTGGTTGCCCGATTCGGGCCACCAAAACGTAACATTTTTTCAATAATGGTTGCCCGAGATGAATTTTTGGTGGCCCCAGGCCACCGCTAATGTCGAGCCTTGACTAAGGTAATTCGTTTTATCCAAAATATTGTCAGTTTCCCATGGATAAGAAATGACTTGGTGATGAATATTCAAAGTTTGCTGATTCCAAAACCTTTTCTGACTTGTGTCAAGCAGCATTTACAGCATTAAGTCTTTCAGAGAGCTTAATATTTTGTATTCTGGGCACACAATTACCCGAAATCAACAGTCCTACTTTGTGTCAAATTAAGAAATGGTAATTTACTTAGAGTCATTCGTTTAATAGTCTATTAAGATTTGACTTGAATTGCTTTTGATTTATATACACTAACAATATGTATTCCACATTACCAAGCTTATGTTTTCTTTTTATAGGTTGTATTGAAGTTTGCTTGTGATGTGGTAACTCTTGGATTGGGATCAGATGTTTTCTACTCTCATCTAGCTGATTTCTGTCATCTTGTTCTCAAAACAGGTAAATGCTCACTCTGACAGAGGGAAACAAAACTCAGCAACGTTTTTTTTGTACAGAATTAATTGGAAATTAAGCATTGAAAACACAGCAGAAGAAAGAGAGAAAATTGCTTATCAATCGAATTCTTGAAAAAAAGAGAGGTTCAGTCTGACCTAAAGTTGGTTTAATAAAAGAAAAATAAGAGACATATGCATGAATATTTTGCAAAAATCCATCATGATGGATTTTTTTTTATATTAGAGTTAGGCTTTTTGTGATGTCACAAATTAGCAGCTCCGCTGATGTCATGTGCTATAAATTCAATAAAAATGCATTTTTTTTTCAGAAAATCAATTTTGATTTTACCTGTACTTTCGATAAATTATTACACACAATATTTAATTCGCAACTGTGAGAAGTAATATTTTTATTTATCATGAACCGATTTATAATACATGCCATGTGAAGTAAACTACTCGCAGGTGATATCAAATGTGATCTGTGTAGTTTTGCAATGATAACTATCCAATTAAATATAGCAGGTGGTGTAAATTAGGCATCATCTGTTTCTGTATTTAGTATGTAACATTCTACCAGTAACGGCCTGATATCATTATCAAATATCCATTTCACAGAAGATAATATGGACTTTGTGTCGCTTGTGGCCAAGATCATGTGTCACCTTGGACGAGGAGGTTTGGCCATGGATGACAAACAACAAGACCTGGTAGCTGATCTCTTTACCAAGTTCATCAAAGCTATAGGGATAACAGCCAGTCAGAAAGAAAAGGATACCTCTCAAATGCAACAGGTTTGTAGACAGCCATTAATGTTTCAGGAGAAGCTTTAACAATTTTTCTTTATCATTAATGCCTGCAATCACACTGTTAATACAATAAGATATATAAGTGTACTAAATAAAACTAAATAAATTTATGCAAATTTTAGCACATGTTGTATGGTTCCAGAGTAAAAGCAGTTTAACTTAAATTGGGAGCATAATGAAAAACATGAAATATTTATAAAAACAAATTGGTGATTTTGAATTTAAATCTTTTAATTAGGTTACATCCATTTCCTAAACTATGATAGGGTGAGGAAACAACTTTTGCTACTTTGAGGAATAAACGCAAGTGAGTTTAGTCTTTCAGACAATTCTGCCTCTATGATAAGGTGTGATTGCTTTTCAATCACCTCATACATATGATGAAGATAACCATTATCATCTCTCTTCATAGGCTATTGCTCATCATATTGTGAATGAATTAGCATGCAGCCATCACTTATAGCAACTCCTTTTTTCAACTTGCTAAATCTCACAGATTGGGTGACCCGCAATTGGCAAACAATGTCATGAAGTCTTCAGTATTCAATATTCCTTTTCATAATTATATCTCCGCCTAACATTGGTTGTTTGCGAGAGGCATTATATTTATATCCATCCAGAATCATTATTTTGAACATTTCAAGTAGGGTGTGAGATGTAATTTTGGTCTTGCAATGCCCAGGGGTGTGAGAATTCAGATTTTTATCTGATTTCAGATTTTTTTTGTTTTTGGTTTTCAGCTTGATTTTCAGCTTATTTTTGGGATGTCATCTGTGTAAATAGTGTGGGAGCTCTTTCTATTTCAGACTTTTTCAACACTCGTCAGCTTTTTTCAGACTTTTTTATTTGTGACCACTCACACCCCTGAATGCCGAGTAATAGATTTTAAATGTGTATTATCTTGTCTTTCAAAAAAATGTGAAGATCTCTCTCTCTCTTCCTACCCACAGGCATTATCCAGCATCAAGCCGGCCGTTTCAGACATCCTCCGTAACAGCAGCAAGTGCAATGTTCGTTTCCATGATGATGTCCTAGCCTCCAGTATGGCTGCTTGTGTTGGTGAGATGACAAACACTGTAGCTCAGTCTGAAGGGACATTGGATGCTGTTCAGTCAGCAGATTTGCCACCTGTTTCAAGTTTCTTGGTTGGCATAGTGTCCAGTAACAAGGATCTGCTCAGGTTAGTAGGTTACTACCCATAGAATAAAAGTTTTTTGAATTCATTACACTGTCAAGATGTGCAGTCTAAAAGAGAGTCTTGCATAAAACATTTCTCGCCCATGTGTTTTTTTAATCCGTGTTGGCAATCATCTTTTTTATTGATTTTGAACAAGGTTTCATTGAAAACATTTGGCTTGCTTAAATTATCTCCACACTTATTACGGTCTGCTTATTTTTTTTTACTTTTATTCACTTTGAATTCAGACTTTCACTCAAAATTATTGCTCTCTACTATAACTCCAGTATGGATGCGACTATTTCCTTGCAGGTCATTTGTTTATGAACTTGAGCAATGTGTATCAGTGGGTGCCTTGCAGACCTACCCAACGCTTCTAGCAGCCTTTCACATCCTACATCCATTGAGTCAGGATAAGAAAAGAGGAGGTTCCTGTGGTATCAAGGAATGTTTGACAGCCTTAAGACTACAAATGGATAAACTCCAACCTTCCAAAGACCAAGATGAAGATGATGATGGACCCAACGATCCTAACAGGTGCGGTGTTATTCTTATTTTCATAAAATTTTCAAAACATTGGTCTCGGTATTATACCGGTGTGTTGGCTCAGTTGGTAGAGCGTCCGTCTCACAACCGGGAGGTCGGGGGTCAGACCAAAAGACCTTTAAAAGATGGGAGTTGCTGCTACCCTGTTGGCGTTCAACGATTAAAGGGATAGAGCCTCGTCGATCTGGCGCTGCACAGCGGCTGCTGGGCCCACGATCAGTTGGGAAAAGCACATTTTCGAAGTATTTCATGTCTATTTTGAACAATAAATTATGGATTTTCGTTTTTTTTTTTCATAAATGATCGTGAAGGGTCAAATATTAGATTTGATTGTCAACTCACAATGCAAATTCGGCAAACCACAAACTATCTCACCTTTTACAATATTCTGCCATTAAGGAGCATTCTTGCCAAGGAGGTCTGGGCCCCATTCATAAACAGTTACTCTGATAACATCTCTTGCTGGAATGTCAAATTTCCTTGGAAGAGCCAGTCAGGAAGCAGAATTTTCACTGTCGTGGTAGTTGACATTCCAAGAAGATTTGTTATTTTAGCAACTTTTTAAGAAATGGGGCCCTGATTTCTAAAAATGAAAAGGCTGTGCAATTTAAAAATTCTACACCAAACGTCTGAAATTCTTTATTAGATTCTGACAAATTAATATATCTTCCAGAAATGAAAACAAAGCGATTAGATCTATGATAAGCTTTTAAGGCATTTGTGAAACACATTCCAGAAATTGATACATTCATTAGCATTGGCTTACCTTTACTTGGTCATACTAGTAATCACCTTGTCATGTACACACCGACTAGTAAAGGCTTTTCAAATGCTCACCACGTGGAAAAAATCTGATCTTTGCCTCTGATGGTAATGTCTATGCTATCAAGATATTCTGAACCCACTTGCCCTTTCCTGTGCAATTCTATGCTGACAGCTGTCATAGATTTTTAGCCTTAATGTCTCAACTTATTGTTAATGGTACAGAATTAGGTAGGGTATGAGTACAGCTTGCCACAACAGACTTTTTCTTTCATCTTTACATGATTTCAAGATGATAAAAATGTTGAATTCATTAATTATGCTTTCTTGATTCAGGTTTATGTTTGGCCAGATGCAGTCCCTTGAGAAGCAGATATCAGAGGCTATTGGAGGGGTTGCCTAGGAGATACAAGTCACTTTACGCAGTCTGGTGTAGTGCATTGGAATTTGAATTTTGAAATCCAACAGAAGTCATGACTATCACAATCAAACAAGTTCATCCGTAATGCCGGTGCTGAAAATTGGATGGCAGTATGGAAGGAGTATGATGCATATTGATTGCAATAAACTTAACATTTAGGTGTTTGCTGAAGCTGAACTCTGCAGAGGGTAACATATGTCAACTATGGAAACATGATGGATTACACTCAGCCATTTTCTATGATTTCATGAGCATTCCTTTTGCAGTGAACATTTCTACTTTTAATCGTCTTCTCATGTAACATGAAGGAATTTGAAATGTCACCATTATTTCTCAGCTTTCAAAAAAACAGAACCTTCCTTGCGTGGTTGAAAATCACAGCTATAGAAAATTTAAATATGTCAATATTTCCCTTTATATTTATAAAGCCCAGTTGACACTAGCACGCAGTGTGGTACCCACGTAGTTTGTGCACAGGCGTGCACTCATGCATGCCAATGCGGGGACTATGCCTGCCAGCTTGCAGATAGATGAGGGAGGTAAGCGCCGGGGGAGGGGGGGGGGGCACTCAACCAAAAAAGTGGTGAGGGTGTGCCACGGGCAAGACAAAAAACGGGGGCCTTGGAGCGGGCTTATTGTAAAAATGAGGGTCCTCGGAACGGGCTTCGGAACTACAAATGTTTGTGAAAACGGGGGTCCTTGGAACGAATTGCCAGCGTGTGAGTGCGTATTGCACAGCCAGAATTACACATTACAAATTTGCGCATTGTATGTGCAACAATGCTGTGCCAGTGTGTGCCACTGCCTGGCATCGAAATAGAAATTTTGTGGTGCAAAAAAATAGTAGGCACGCAGTTCACAAATGGTTGACGACAGGATCGCTCAGACTATGCGCATAGGCTAAGCATACTTAACACATAGTTCACAAATGATACACCCATAATTATGCGCCCAGAGTAAGTGGTCATGATCAACAAACATATTTAAATTTGTGATAGATACTTCACACAATAGGGTGTCAAGAATATTTGCTGAAAGCACATCAGGACAGTGCATGAATTATGTGCAAGCAATGCGGAAACACGTTAACATGTCGGGACAGTGCATGCACTGATACAGGCAAGCAGTGCCATGACATCCCGCACTAGCACGCATTAATGCGAGGCAACGCATGCACCACTATGCATGCAAGTGTCAAATGGGCATAAAACCATAGACATTATTCATGTATTAATTTGTATAGGAATGAACATTTATTTTCATCATTTACCACTTTTTTTATTAGTGAAAGTATTGAGAAGAAAATATATTTTAATTTTGGTAAATACATTTTATCTGATATTTTAGTTTATCAGATTTGGGTCCTGTGAGATATGATCAAATATTTACAATAGATAACTTTTGTTTTGTACAGTTTTTTTGTGTACTTATATGCTAATGTATCTTTTACGTAATAGAGCAAAAGTTATTTCCCGTTTGTACATACAGAAAATAAGAACTGCATATATGAAACTATTACATTCATTGATAAAAAAATTACCCTCACAAAATGCTATATGATTCTAGTTGCCACTTTTATTTCTCAGTAAATATGCCAGTAGTTTCAATAATACACTTCATTTTGATGTCATTGAAAATATTGTGATGGGCAATTCTATAAAATGGTCACCCCCCCCCCCCTTTATTTTTTTAATCTGACCCCATTTTTCTCCATTCTTCACTTCAAATATCATTCTGTTTATTTGTTGTGCTTTGAGGAAATAAAATGTATATCTACATGTATCAACACCTATATTTATTTGTATCATATGGATTTTTATTTGTTCTTTCTTCTACTTTGATGAGCTTCTTTCAAGTTTAATCTAATCAGTATAAGGGGAATATACATTTTAAAGTGATTATCACTGGGGAGACAAGACCCCATACCTCAAGAAGATTAGATAATATATTAAAGGTGCCATGAAATACAGCAAAGATGCTGATTTATACATTAGCTTAGTGGTTACTATTACGATTCCATCAAAATTTTACCTAAAAAATGTCCCATCTCAGGTTCAAAGGCAGTTTTATATTGAAAATTGAGCCAAATTCGCCCCGCCCACAAAAATTCAGCCCGATTTGGGTTTCGTATATCATGTGACAATTATGACGTCAGGAAAGGAAACTGCTGAGTGTTGTTGACGTTTGGAGCGTGAAGTACATTGTGGTTGCAGGTGGAATGTGTACAACAACTAGGGGTACGGGTGCACAGCTGAGAAAACCTGCCGAAAATTTTAGTGGGCGTTCCCGTTGAAGTTCATTTCCATGGAATAACTCAACACCGGTTCGTTGTACACAGGAACCGATGGCAAATTCTTATCTTTCAAGTCAAACTACCTAATGATAGATATGTATCTAGAATAAGATGGAATTGGTGTCATAGGACCTTTAAGTAATGTCCTGTCCTCTGGGCCCTATAACGTAAAGCTTAGTGTATGATTGTAGGTTTGAATCTTCAGCTTGATTACATCATTTAAGGAAACCAAAACCCAAGAAGAGAAGCAATCTTGTTGGAAAGAGTAAAATGAAAGGAACAATTTAGAAAAAGTTTCATCAAAATCGGTTATGAAATAAGCAAGTTATGGGAGTTTGAAAAGTCTTGTACTTTCCATCGAGATCTTCAAATTGGCAAACGTGCTTCAAAATGGCTAAATTTGTGGACAACTCTCCATTTGTTTTGTATACAAATTTTTTTATTTTTCTCATCTTTCAAAATGCATCTTGCCCCCTTCTGAGCACAAAATATGTCATGGGAAAATATAATTCACAGCACATATGTCAAGGTCAGTAGATGTGAAATATGTAAAATAAAGGGGAAAATCTGAAAATTTGTGTACAAAACAAATGGAGAGTTGTCCACAAAATCAGCCATTTTGAAGCACGTTTGCCAATTTGAGGATCTCCATGGAAAGTACAACAAGACTTTTTAAACGTCCATAGCTTGCTTATTTCATAACCGATTTTGATTAAACTTTTTTTAAATTGTTCCTCTAATTTTACTCTTTCAAATAAGATTGCTTGGGTTTTGGTTTCCTTTAAGTGCAATAAAGCATTCTAATCAACTGTATTATCAATTAGAAAGATTTGTGTTTGATCATAGATTCAAATATTAAGCTTGATTACATAATCAAGTGCAATGAAGCATACTAATCAAATGTTTTATCAATCAGAAAGATGTGTTGCCAGGGGCATAATATGGTGCAAACCCTATGAAACACCACCTAGGTAAGTGAAAATTTGCTAGAGCTAATATCTATAGACATGTTTCAATTATACATGTATAAAATTATTTGTTCCAAGTTATTAATAAAAACAATGGATTGAATATAGATATCAAACATACATGCAGTGGCAATCACATAAAATATATTAGGGTATGCGTGTACATAGCACCATCCATCTTCAAAAGTATTTCGTTTTGAGGCACATAATTATGCTTTATATCACTGTGTGACGATATATAAATTAATGCACAATCACAAATTGTATTTTAAAAGTTTTTTATTTCTATATAGTATGCACTATGCATGAAAACTATGAATTCATTTATATACTGTAGTTATTTGAAAATATTAACATCTGAAAATGATAAGGCTCAGTATGTGTATGAATGGGTACAAAACAATTACTACATAACAGTCCAATCGGGGTATTTCCCTTAGGAATAACAGCTGTTTGGTAAACACCATGAGTGATATGAGCTGAGCCCTGTAACATTAATATTAACAATTGTGAAACTGACTTCAGTCAATATTGTACAATGTGCCCTTCCACCTATTTTCTCAACTTTCATGGCAGAAATGTAAAAGTTGGTGTGTGGGGAGACATTCCATCCCATGCTCAAACACAAGACTTGTGGCTTTGTTTTAGAGATTTAATCATTGAATTTCTTTAAATAATATATTTCTGTACAAACTCTGACCCTAAAATTAAAATATTTTAAAATCAAAACCCTAAAAACCCTCTTAAGATGGTATAAAAAATACCTCCTATGAAATCTAAAGTTATTTCGCTAAAACATTGTTAAAACATTGATCTTGATTTCGAACTAAAAGCACTTATTATTGTCCAACATATTAACAATATCATAAAGAGCACAATGATATTTAAAGCCAGACTGAATTGATGAAATAAGTATTAAAAAAATAAGAATGATACAGATTTAAAATTAATTACTTGAAATCTGAAAAAATGTTCTGCCTTCATACATACATCTTAACCATGATGGCCATTATTCTTAACAGGTTAAATACAAATCTGACTCAAATCTCTCTAATTTCACATACACAGAAAAGTATGTTTTGATATAAGCACAGATATGGGGAAAACATATCATTGAAGATTATAAAATCCAAAGGAATATACATTCATTGTCCAACACAGAGTTCTGAACTTCCAAAGTTATGGTTTTGTTATATCACATGCAAGAAACTGCACCATGAATTCAATAATTTTCATTTTCTAATGGTTCATGGTGATGTGTATCATACATTGTGTTGGATGACTTATTAAAAACTCAGTTCCAACCATTTCCAACGTTACACATAAATAACTTTGTTCTTTGGTGGATTTTCACCAAACCTCTTCAATAATTTCTTTCATTATTCTATACGTATTACAATCAATCTCTTCAGAATATCAGCAAGACAAAAAGGGCAGAATTAAAGAGCATATGGTTTGTATATGACACATTGTATCATCATAGAGTATAAAAAGGACATGGAATGTGAATAACTTATTCATTAATATGCAGAGTAAAATTGTAAAAAAGTTAAAATCATGAAAAAGTTTTCACCGCAAGATGATTATGTAACTATTTAGGAAGTATATCAAACTGCACACCTAGTCAACTGGCAAGAGTTGTGAATAAAAACATTCATAAAAATATCCTACCAAGTGGTTTAATTGAATTTGAATTATGATATTGACTCTAAAATGATCTATATCCTACTACTAATGTATTTATTGATTAATGGCACATAACAACCTGCATATGGAATGAAATGAATTGAATGCTTGATTTTCTATATACAGTATTCATAAAAACAATTCCCAGCAAAGCTGTACCTTATTGAAATATTCATACAAATTTAAATGACCCAGTAACTATAACTACATGGTTGCTTCATTTATTAATAAAATTCCATTATGATATTGTCATATTAAAAATATCTTATCTGCAGGATTAAAAAAGATGGTCCATTGATACTATACATGTATAGAATACATTGATCTGTTTAAAAACCAGAATGCTCTGGCCATCTTTATTATTTGTTGATACCATGGGCATGCTGCCTTATCCTATTTTCTTATTTCAACAACTGCCCATCAGTATAAATTGCAGTTTTACTAGTCCTGTCTCATCTTAAAGAATTTATTACTGCTGAAGAGGTAAATCTGTGAGTAATGTGAAAAAATCTTGTTGAGCTTAATCAGGAACTATGCCATCTACAGTTTAGGGTTGGTGAATCTTGCAACATGACGAGTGAAAGATAATCAGAAATATTTTCTCAAGAAGTTATTACTTTTTTCCCATATCGTTTTGGCACATTTGGTCCAGGATCATGACCTATTTCCAGAAAATATTGCACTGAAATAGTGACTTTTACCTGTTTATTAGAATCTATCGGTCTTCCATACATACATAGAATGCATAGACACTCCCCAACGTCTACGTAGTTATCCCCAGTCTATTGGTTTGCTAAAACACAGCTGCCCGATTGTGCAACACTTTATTTAATTCCCTTCAACTATGCTCACCATCAGCATTATTTACAATGATATTAATTAATGTTATATCAAAGTTTTTACACATCAATGTCATCAATTTCCTATCTGAGCTTATTCCTCCGGCCTGGCCCAAATAGAAATCATCAATGATCTGATAATGGATGCCAGAGACTGGTTTGTTACTCATCCTGTTGGTTCGCTATATCATCTCTCCTTATTCAACCATAACGCATGGATAAGAATAATTCTTTGCCTTGTTGCTATGGAGATGACCTCTTGACCTAGTCTTCACCTCTCCATTCAGGGTCATTCTGCTGAGCGACATGACTGAATCCAAGCTCCTCTTCCACTTCCTCTACTGCAATGAAAAGAAAAAATATTGTTTTTCTCCTCTGTAAATCCTTTTTAAAATAGTGATCATATTTAACTAACCATGAGAAGAAAAAAAATAGAGTAATCTGGCGAACACTACAAAAATAAATATAGCCATGCAATTTCTTTTTTTAATCCAGTAGCAAAAAGATCAATATTCCTGGAAAAAAATCAGGGGGCAGTATTAAGAAAATATAGAATGTATTGTACATTGTAAAAGCAATACAATTAAAACAATTCAATGAGAGGCACTAAATGTTTTCGGTATAAATGGACTTTGAGTCTCTTTCTGTTTTTCTCTCTCCATGTCTCTCTGAGTCTGTCTCTTTGCCTCCATCATCTTTTCTCTCTAAACATTCAATCAAGTAACATTCATTAATACCTGTAGGAACACTTCCGAGATGAACCTTCTTCAAGAGTTCAATGATGGTGTCTACATCATTCTCCTCAGAATTGTAAGTACATCCTCTGTAGCCTCCATTCTCAATGCAGAACTTCAACATTCTACAAAAAAAAACAATGTGTACACTATATAACTTGGCAATTTCATGAGTGTCAACAAAATATTTACATCCAACCCCCTATTCATATGATCTTCCTGAAATGGTTTGTCTGTTTTTACTTCACATGATAAGTTCTAGTATTCTCAAATTATCATAGCTTTGATCACTTTGTGAAGTGATATAAGAAAAATATACACCAAAAAATATATTACTCTAAGGTAATACCAAATGAAAAAAAATTCCAGGTCTTATGGTCAGTCATGCACCTTTCATATTTTTTGTTTTCAGTCATATTTGGTGCCCATTCTTTTAATCATCTGAGTTCCGTCTTACAAAGAGTTATGATTGATCCAATCAATTGTAACACTATGGAAATCCATCAGTGTCATAATTTTTTCTACAGGAAATTTGCAAAATGTCCTTTGTAAACAAAAGAGAACACACCAAATTCTTGAGAAATCAATAAATTTAAGGATATACATTCATATCTAGAATTTTTTTTTAACAATCAGGCATTTTAGATGTTGACGTTGCTGGCTTTCCATAGTTGAGATTGATCAGATCAATCACAACTCTTTGTAAGACAGGCCCCATGTCAGTTATACCCCTTTCATATTCTTTCAGTCTCATGACTCAGAATTGTCATACATTTTCTTCTTTTTTTGTTGAGAACCCTCAAATAAAGGTTAAATCAAAGTTCAATCACAATTTGAAGAATTATAGAAAAACCTCAATGTAAAAAAGTATGAAACTTATTACAGTTTAGGAAAATTTTTATCTAATTTTCACTTAGTTTAATTCAATAATAATGATCTATATTTTATTGTTCAGATAGAAATCAGAAAAAGGATCCTCTGAAAATTCATTTTGTCAAATTGACCGTGGGCCCAGCAGCCATTGAGTAGTACCAGATTTATATTTGATACTCCTAATCTCCAAACTTCATAGAATAAGAAAATGAAATATAAAAACTAGAACAAATTTACAATTTTTAAGGTTTGAATTGCAATAAATAGAATAGAAATTGATAAATAGGAACTGAAAAAGAATATGATTAACAGTTGTGAAAAGGGAGATTTTACGATTGTCTGCAATTTTAAATTCGTAAGAGATTTGTATTTGTAATAACAAGTGGAATGCCTCTGGCCGTCTCACCTGCAACACGCGGTTCAATATAGCAGCAGTGCTGACTTTGAATACAACTCTAACTCGCACAAGATGTTCAGTGATACATGGTTACTCTTATGTCCACTTTTTATGAACTAGACCAATAAACTTACAGAGATATGATGGTTATTCAACAAAAAACCCCAACATGGCCAAAGTTCATTGACCTTACATGACCTTTGACCTTGATCATGTGACCTGAAACTCGCACAGGATGTTCAGTGATACTTGATTACTCTTATGTACAAGTTTCATGAATCAGATCCATAAACTTTCAAAGTTATGATGGTAATTCAACAGATGCACCCAATTCGGAGAAAGTTCATTGACCTTTGAACTTGGTCATGTGACCTGAAACGCACAAAGGATGTTCAGTGATACTTGATTACTCTAATGTCCAAGTTTAATGAACTAGACCAATAAACTTTCAAAGTTATGATGGTAATTCAACAGATACCCCTGATTCGGCCAAAAAAAACTTAACCTCAGGTTAAGATTTGATGTTGACGCCGTCGCCGTCGGAAAAGCGGTGCCTATAGTCTCACTCTGCTTCGCAGGCGAGACAATAAAACTTCATTAACATGAAATAAAGATTCTGATGGAATTAAAAAGGGCACAGTATATACATGTATGTGTATGATTTTTCACGGCTTTCATGTCATGTATTTGTAATTTCCCTATGACTCTCAAAGTTATCAAACAAAACTAGAAGATGCGATTGGTGTGAAGTAGATTTAGGCAGACATGACCTGATTTTATTAAGGCACAAGAGATTTAATCCTCCTTGCGTGCGAACGGGCTCCGAACGGGGATTAAGAAGGGTGGACAATAGACCCCGTTCGTTCACGTTCATTCAAGTTCAGAATCTTACTGAAGTAGTGAGCGGAGGAGTCTATTGATTTTCATTGTCTTCTCGCACAAAAGGAGTGTGCCACTGAACGGCAAAGCGAACGGTCGGATTATCAATGAATGAATACATGCGAACGTTCAGATTATCACAACACTGGGCGCACACGCTGGGCAATATTGTCGAGTATGACTGATTGACCAAACTTCGCGCTTTTTGAAATTAGACGAACATATACGTGTTATTCGGTTTATATTGAAAGTTAATCAATTTGACATTCAGAATAGATCGTTGGCCTATCATTTCAATAAAATTTCCCGAGTATGAAGGGATGTTGAAACTCTGAGTTTTTAATTTTTACGAGTGGTATTCTGGATTTTTTTTTAGTAACATTCATAATTTAAAACTAGGTACAAATCGTTGGGCGATCATTTCAAAACATTCCTCCGGTCTAAACTTAGCGGTTTCTTTATTTTTTCGATCGTATTCTGGCATTTCTTCGGTTACATTCGCAGTTAAAAACTCAGGACAGATCGTCGGGCGATCATTAATTTTCAAGACAGTTCCGAGACCCAGTTCCGAGACCCGGGTCCGAAACTAAGTGTTTTTTTTTCTTCTTTATTCTTACAAACCATTCAAATTTCTGGAGTAACATTCAAACTCAATCAAATCGTTGGGCGATCGTTTCATAGCATTTCCCGAGTGCGAATGGATGTTTAAACTTTTCATTTTGTTTTATTTTTACGAACGTATTCCGGCATTTTTCAGTTACATTCACAATTTGAATTTCTGTAATTTCCCCGAGTACGAAGGGCTGTCTTTATTTCAGTTTTTTGTATGTATGTTTCCGAACGTATTCTGGTATGTTTCGGTTAATACATTCAAAAGAATGTGCGATCATTTTAAAACATTTCCCGAGTAAGATGGGCTGTCTACACTTAAGAGCTTTTTTTTAAGTTTCCGAACATATTTTGGTATTTTTCAGTTAAAAGTTAATCCACATTACCTTTTGAATAGAACGTTTGACGCACATTTCATTTCCCGAGTATAAAATGATGTCCAAACTGCATTTAAAAAAAATGATGAACGTATTTTTGTATTTATTTGATTGAATTAAAAGTTAATCAACCAGACATTTTGAATCGATCGTTTGATGCACATTTCTGAACATGTCCCGAGTATAAAGGGGAACAGCCTTTTTTTTTATGACGTTCGTACTTTGGTATTTATTAATTTAAATTAAAAGGAAACATATTTGATATTAAAACTAGAACGTTTGACGCACATTTCTTAACATTTCCCGAGTATGAAGGGATTCTAAACTTTGCGGTTTTTAATTTATACGACCATATTCTGGTATTTCCTCAATTATAAATTCACAATCTATTATTCAGAACAGATCGTTGGGTGGTCATTTCTAAACATTTCCCGGGTATGAAGGGATGTCCAAACTGCAAGCACATTATATATTTGACGAAAATATTCTTGTATTTATTTGACAAAAATTAAGTTTCTCAACCTGACATTTTGAATTGATCGTTTGTTTCATATTTCTGAGCATGTCCTGAGTTTAATGGGATGCCCAAACATCATTCTTTTTTATGACGATCGTACTATTGTACTTATTAAGTTAAATCAAAAGTTAACATATTTGACATTAAAACTAGAACGCTTGACGCACATTTCCCGAGTATGAAGGGATGTCTAAACTGTGTGCTTTTTAATTTTTACGACCATATTCTGGTATTTCCTCAGTTATACATTCACAATCTATTATTCAGAACAGATCGTTGGGTGGTCATTTCTAAACATTTCCCAGGTATAAAGGGATGTCCAAACTGCATGCATTTTATATTTTTTGAAGAACGTATTGCTCAAGGAAGAATAATAAAAAAATCTAATTTGAACAGAATTGGCACTTCTTGGAATCCCATTAATGATTGTCAATCTTCATAAAGAATAACCCACTTGAAATTATCTTTTGAATATTCAATGCACTGCCTGCTGACGTTTGAAAACTCAATTGATTTCAAAATGCACATGTTGCGCCGCACAGTCAATCATCCCAGCACACAAGTCATGCATTACCAGCATTACCCAACAGAGTCACAACAAGCAAAGTCAATCACCGTAACAAACATCGAAGTATAGGTGCTATCACTCACCCAAAAACCCGCCGAAATACAAATTTACCTCACTAAATTTGATTTTTCTGCGCCATATTTCCAAAGCACGCGACGGATTAGTTTAGATTCAAGAAGCTGGGTCCCCGAAAATGCACTAAAAATGAAGAAATCCGTTATCTTCCCCGAGTTTGCAAACTTTATTTTCTTGCTAATTTATGATGGTATCTTAAAAATTCCTATAGAAAACCAAATCAGATTTTTTCTCTTTCTTGCAGTTACGGCGATATCCGACTTTGCAATTGTTTTTGAAGTTGCGAGAGAGATCCCAAATTAAATGAGAGCAAATCGCTCGCCAAATTTGTGATTTTTTCGCTATTCAGCAGCAATAAAAATAGTAAATATCAAGAAAATTGGTGCTGCATATTTTCACTTCACATTGTTAAAAATTTAGTGCTATTTTACCACTGAAAATGCTTGTATAGTAATTGTATTACAACTACTGATTGTATTGCAGTCATTATACAAACAATTTAAGTGCTAAATTATCACTTCATATTTTTCTAGACCACTCTTCATCTTTTGTTGTAACTCTTGATTATGTAACTTCCATCCCCTTTTATATTTCCAAATCACCCCCCCCCCCCCCCCCTCACTCAGCTCTCTCTAAAACCCCTCAAAGAAAAATCTAAGGAAAAAAAATGCTGTTATACAAATTAACCGTCCATGTTAATATCAAACTACTATTTATTCCAAGAATACATTCCATGGCAAAATACATTTACATTTACAACAAATACAAACTTATTTTTACAACAAGCAGAAGTGAAAATTGATGAAATAATTATGGCAAATGAAGAAATTCCTATTACAAACCAAAATAAACCTACATGCTCATACAACCATAAACAATAACATTGAGTCATTGAAAAAAATGACGACAAAGAATTTGGGAAGTACTAATTGATAAAGTATTGCCCAACGAAACAAAATTCATAAAAAGATTTTGAATAACTAAAAAATTAAACCAAAATAGACCTGTATACGGTTATTGAATTGAATGGTAAATTTAAATTGAAAAATAAATTAAACAAATTATGATAATTACAAATATTTCATCGAAGGGTAAATTTAAATTTAAAAATAAGTCAAACCAGAATAGATCCATATTTCATTGAGGGGCAAATTTAATTCATTTCCATTGCAACATTCAAAACTGAATTAAATAAGGCAAATTAAGATAATTACAAATATTTCATCGAAGGGTAACTTTAAAACTTTCAACTGCAACATTCAAAACTAAATTAAATAATGAAGATAATTGTGGATTTCAATTAAAATTAAGTTAAACCAAAAAAGATCCATATTCTATCGAAAGGTAAATTTACAACTTATTGCAACATTCCAAACTGAATCAAATAAGGCAAATGAATACACTTAGAAATAGTATTGCACATGCATTCAGGCAAAATATTGTCATTTGAAAATTCCAATATAAATGTCCACATAGCTAGTTAAGAGTTCCAATTTATCGCCCCGTGCTCAGTCTATGTGCAATACGTCGACATCTGTTGTTGGTCGCAATCCTTACTTCCCGCTGAAATCTGGAGCTCTTAGTGGTGCCGGGAAACTGTATCTCAGCTTGGGCGATCAACGCACGAAACGCAGGCTTACAACACAATGCCTCCTTCGTAGCAAGTCGACCATTAAACACCTCTCCTCTGTAGAAGTTGCTCCTTGCAAGTTCCTCTGGAGCAAACACTTTATCCAAGAGCTTAACAATTAAGTCCTTAGGTCCAGAGCAGGCGGCATAGCATCTTTCGTACACAGTCCTATCAATCCTACAAGAATCGCTTGAAGAACCAATCAACACATGAATTCCGTCCACAAGGGCGACATACTTCGCCGGTGGCTTTACAACATCTGCAGTCCCATTAGCCTCATCGAAGTTTCGCCTCATCCTTGCTAGTTCCCTCTCCAGACGTTGATTCTGGGCCTGTAGGTAGTTGAACATCTGAAGGACGTCCGGTGTCGCGGTTGTACAGAAGGCCTGGGGGCGTGGACAGGCCGTGGCTGGTGGACGAACGGCCGATGCTGCTGGTACACTGGAGGGAGTGTGCTCGGGTGGGCTGGCAGAGCTGGTGGGTGAATGGGTGGCCAAGTTGGTGGTAGAATCGTGTCCGGGGGCGTTGGTACGTGGTCCGGCGCTGAAGACGATTCCTCCGCTGAAGGAGAATCTTCGAAGTCGCTGAAGGGGGTTGGTGCCCTCGGAGTTGGTGGTGAAGCTGCTGGTGATGGGGCTACCGGAGGCGTTGGTGTCGTGGCAGCTGGTGTCGGGGAAGCAGGTGTCGGGGCAGCTGGTGTCGGGGCAGCTGGTGTCGGGGCAGCTGGTGTCGGGGCAGCTGGTGTCGGGGAAGCTGGTGTCGGGGCAGCTAGTGTTGGGGCAGCTGGTGTTTGGGCAGCTGGAGGAGTGGCAATTGGAGGAGTGGCAGTTGGAGGCGTCGCAGCTCTTGGTACTGGTAGTGGTATGGGCTTGGATGCGACCCTGGTAGTCCTCGTCCCCTTTGTGGTTCCTCTACCGTTAGGTCGTTCTCGCCGAAGTCTCTCTGTAAAAATGAAACAAAGCAGAAAGAACAGAAAATTAGTTGGCTAATCATGCTCATGAGAAATGTATTGCAAAAAAAATAAAATAATGAATTGTACTTAAATTTCAAGAAAGTTTAAATCCTATAAAGGGCGAAAAGTGATATAAGTATATGCCTATACTTACTGATGGATATTATCCGGGCCTTGTGGTGACACCTCTTGTAGGTAACAGACACCTCCATTCCCTCCGCTAGTTCTCCTCCTTTCCTCACTCGGCTCCGTACGACGGGCTCCCTTATCCCCCTCCATTTCGCAACGAGCCACTCGATGACAATCGACATGATGTAGTAGATTATAAGCAGCGATGACGTGATAGCAGTATAATATCTTACGAAGCGATGATGAAGCGATGACGAAGTCGAAATGCGTTATGAAAGTTTCTGTTCTTTGGTGCTGTTTATATAGAAGTCATAAGCAATTAGCCGGCTCGAAAGCTGATCGATATGGCTTCGCATTGACCAATGGCGTAACACCACTAATGACTCGCGGCATGTAACAATACCTTTCAAAGGAATTATCGCTTTGCGCTCAGCTATTGTTTGCCATGATTAAAAATGCCCTAGTTCAAGATCCGGGTTATTGTGTTTGAAAGTTACGGCAATTTTGCACTCTGTTACCAGATTTTTTTAATGTATTAGGGAACCATATATTATGGCATAAATGAGAAGTAATGATGATACCTCTTGGTTATATGTATATATTATACATATATATATATATATATATATATATACACATATATATACTTGGTGAATGCTATCCTTGTAATTAAGAGTGCTTGATGTCTGTGATGAGGCAGAGTATGAAATAAAATAAATAAAGTTACACAGATAACGTGTGGTTCATCAGTAATTTATTGATTTGCTACTCAAATCAATAAATTACTGATGAACCACACGTTATCTGTGTAACTTTATTTATTTTATACACATATAGATATTCATTTATATTCGTATATAAATCAACTTCTTAGCTTAATTTCAAGGGGTATTCCATCTGGGCCAAATTTATTTGAATATGTCTAAACAGAGTAAAGTTCAATGGCCGAAATGCTATAAAAATGCTCATGAAATAAATTATTTAAACTGGAAATTGCACTATATTATAAACAAAAAGGTTCTTCAAGGGGCCGATGACATCATGTCCCCATAATCCTTTTTAGTTTTCCCTTAGAATGAAATATATTGCATCAATAAATGATGCAAATAACTAGTTACGATAAAAAATTCATAATTCTTTAAAAATAAGATTTGAATAATTCTTCTATACAATATTAAAATAATAAATAAAAGCGTGAGGGGATGACATCATCAAATTACCCGTTAGATATTCATGGAGACCTAAATGAGAAGAATGATGATACCTCTTGGTTATGCATATAAATATATATAATTATATATAAATAAATATATTTATATACATGTTCATATAGCTACACTTCTTAGCATACACTCAAAATGTACTCCAGGCTAAATTTTATGGAATGGCCCGCATTATGAACCCGGGTTTGAATTAATTCCATCAGACATCCTACCCCCCCCCCCCCCCGGTATTATTGCTTTTGAAGGGAGAAGAAGATGAGTGGGGACGGGATTGTTTAGTACTGAAGAACTTATAATCCACATTGTGTCGATGGGGGAAGGGGGCCGGGTGGATATTTCACGCGTGAGAAGGCCTATGCTACCATAGCACACGATGCACTACTCGTCCGTATTTGGAAGATATATGGATAACATCTTCCGAAGTATATGCTTAACAATCTAGAACCTTTTTGAGGTTCAAATCATGGAGTGATGTCATGACGGATAAGATAAAAAACGATACTCGTATAGATAATAACGTAAGGAATCAATGCAATTTTTTCCAGACTCGAAATTCTTCTGAAGTATTACGTTTTGAACAATGTAGGACTTTTTTAAGGTGATATAATAGTATTTTCAGGTAATATTGCGACTCGGAACTATTTCAAAGTATGCTTTTAACAAAAGACATTTTAGAGGTCAATAATTTCATGAGGTTATTTTATGTCAGACAAAAGTGATACCGTCCCGTATGTTTTTCGAAAATAAAGATAATATTTACACAAGGTAGCTATCATATGATTCTGTGCGGATAAACCCTAAACGAAGTATATGTTTTTAACAATCTAGGACCTTTTAGAGGTCAATATTCCATCATTTCATGAGGTAATCTTATGACGGGTCGGATACAAAGGCAATACTCGGAAGTCGTTGAAAGATATAACATGTATTAATTACGCAAGGTAAATAATATCCAGATTCTTTCTGACTCGGCACACTTTCGAAGTATTATGTTTTAAACAATCAAGGACATTTCTCAAGTAATATTCCATAATTCATGTACCGTAATGGTCGGAAAAAAACAAGCGATACTCGTTTGTTGCATAGACCCTATATAGATAAAGGTTTTCTTTGCGGGTCGGAGCTCGAAGTATGTTTCTACGTTTTGAGGGCAATATTCAAGAATTTGAAACCGTATTGAAGGCTAAATTGGGTCGGATAAAAAAAGTCGATATTCGTCCGTTGTTGGAAGGTAGATTTGGTTCCCGCCGCCTCAAACCTCGTCAGAAGTTATGAGAAAAAGAGGGAGAGAATGGCCGCGGGGAAAAGAAAGATGAAAAGAAAATGAGAGAAGGGAAAGAAGGAAGGGTAGAATAAAGAAAGAACGAAAAAAATTGAGAGAAATAAAACCTCAAGGGAATTAAGAGAATGAAAGGAGAGAAGGAAAGAAAGGAACGAATGAAGGGAGAAAAAAGTTAAAAGGAAAGAAATTAAGGGAGAAAGAAAAGGAGGGAGGGAAGGAAGGAAGAGAAAGGGAAAGACAGAAACGAAAGACAGAAAGAAACGAAGGAAGGAATGAAGGGAGGAAGGCAGAAAGAAAAAAATAAGAATCTAATTAAGAAAAGGTAAAAAATGGATGGACGGAAGGAAGACAGTAAGAAAGAATGAAATGAGGGGGAAAGAAGGAAGGATTGAAGAAAGAGGTAACAAAGGTTGGATAGAAGGAAGAGAAAAGATAGAAAGAAAAGAATAACATATACAAGATAGCTATCAACAGAAAAAATGAATGAAAGAAGGAAGGAAATTTGAAGGAATTAAGAGAGATTCAAAAGAAGAAAAGGTTGCAAAGAAAAGGAAAGATAGGCAGAAAGAAAGAAAACAGTGAGGAAGAAAACCCAAACTCATATCCAGTCATAAAAAGAAAAAAAAACATTTTCCTTGGCAAAAAAAAATAGGAAAGAAACCACGTTTACGCAACATGACATGTGGAACTGTGTGTGATACAAACGATCATTCGAAACCCGATCTTTTTGAAGCATAAAAGAATTGAAAATTTCTCCTTTTAATTACCTCTTACAAATGACAAGGCTACCCAATTTTTTTAAGGAAATGTGGATATTACAAAAGTTTTCATTGGTAAGAAATCACGGTGAATTTTGACAGTTCTTTGGGAGATTTATTCCAGATCAAACTGCGTTCGTGCAGAATCGTAGAAACAATGGGCTGCGTGGACTAGGCGCTAGCTATAGCTAGACTGCTTCTCTCGTGTGTGTGCTGTCTGAGCTGTGTGTTAATTGCAGAAAATGACGCAAATTTTGCAATTCGAATCATGACTTTTAAAAGAGGAAATTAATGATATGATTTTTTTCTCTTTTTCTTTTCTATAATTTTGATGGCGAATCTTTCTAAAATATAATTTCTATATGAGAATTTTGCTTGCCCGATTCGGGCATTTAGTTTTGTCTTTGTTTCAAAACACTTGCCCGACTCTAACTTTTATTTGCATGCCCCGGGCAATCGGGCAAGCGCTTTAATATGTCGCAACCTGTATAATAATGTTTAACCTTTTGAGAGCAGTACTCCATAATTCTACACCCTCACAAAATCCCTTTAATTAGGTTCGCAATCTATTTCTAAATTCATGGGCACGACGCACACCGCAAGTGCGCGGATGAAATTGCCGTCATACCCCATGCAAGACACTCGCACATCGGCGCTCATCAAAGGCCTTTCATACAACGGCGCGGCATATTGCAATTTTCGCCACCTTCGTCGCTTGGGTAAAATCCTACAGACCAGGCTTTAGCTCTGCTTTATAGCACGCTTTATAGAGGATTACCAGAGTTCTGAACGCATCCGGTTCGATCCCGTTCTGAACGCAGTACTTAAGTGCTCTTCTATTGACTCCTTTGTTTATAGTAATCCTTGCGTTCGGGTGTATGCATAGGGCGCTACGAACGCATTCTAGCAAGACAATAGAGCATTCCGAACGCGCACGAACGAACGTGATATTAAATCTCTTGTGCCTAAAAGGAATTTAATTTTTTTGGTCCAACTTGTTGAGCTGCATGACAGGAAAGATGGGGCTTTTGTTCATTTTGTTTTACTTGAACATCATTGCCATGGGAATCTAGGTGTACTTACTGGTTCCAGTGTTCGTCTTTACTGAGCATGAAGGGGTTTCCCACAATAACAAGAAGGGCTTTGGCTCTGGTCACTGCCACATTGAATCTCTGAAACCAAGATACATATGTGAAATAAAAGTTAAAACATTAATTAAAAATAAAGAAAACAACTCAATAAAAGAGACAGTTCTTAGAATTAAAAAAAAAAGTTAATTTGAAAAGTGAATAATAAACATAAGAGGAGATAGAAAAAAATGTCTCACCACCCCCCCCCCCCCCTTCAAAAAACTTGGAAATTAGTTTAAATACTTGGGAAGGAATTAATTACTCATAGATTTGAAAACACTATAGCTTTGTACCTTAGGGTTCTTCAAAAATCCTAGTTTGAAGTCAATATCCATTTCAATGTACTCTGCCTTGGTGCTACGGACAGTTGAGATGATGATGACCATCCTCTCCTGCCCTTGAAACTCCTCTACTGATCCAACCTTGATGTCACCAAAGCGGCGCTTCTTTAGAACCTGACGCAGCTTTTCTACCTGAACAGGGTGAAATGAAATACAACTTATATTATTCATTGTTCCATAATTCTAAATTTGTAATACAGATTTGGTCACTGGAAGTTGTTCAGTCTTCCAACAGGTGCAAATTCTCTGACAACTCTTTACATTTTAACATTCCAATTTTCAGAAAAAATGTCAAATTGAAACAGAAGCAGCCCGATACATTAATATAATACATTATTTCACATCATCCTCCATAAACAGGACACATTATGTTAAACTAAATGAGTATGGCTCCTGCTGAAAACGTAGACACACACAATAAACAATTCGTAGCAAAGATCAATATTTTTTTCCTTTTCCTGTACATTGAGATAACACCAATGCCCTCTTGTTATCTTGTGCCCCCATCCCTTCTCAATCCCCGTCTTCACTTAATCTACTACAATCTCAATCACTATGATCTAAACATCTTAATTCTCTTACCTGTTTCCTGTAAGGAGAAATCACACCAATGTCTTCCTGTTTGATCTTCTGCCCTCCTCTCTTTTCCATCACCTTCTTGACATAGTCTACTACAATCTCAACTTCAGACTTGTTGAAGAATGATGGACTCTGCTCCTCCCTCTCATCTTGACCTTCAACACCGTGGAAGATGATTGGGAATCCCTGACGTGAAAAGTTAATCAAAATTCTTCAACATGGAAATTCTTGAAGGATCATAGCAAAAACAATGGTACAGAGATTAGAAAAGTTTTTCTAATATTTTTTATTCCTTAAAAAAGAGACATGAATATTAAGTCGTGGCCATATGCAGAAATTTCTAGCAAGGGTGTGGGAGAATGCGTCAATTGTTTTTGAAAACAGAAGTAGTTTTTGAAAACACTCAAAAGTGAAGGAGCGAAGAGACCAAGCTTAAATCACTGGGGTGCTTTTGCATTCTGTAAAGTGAAATTGAAGGATTTTTTGCATACATTTGGTAAATTTTGTGAACATTTCCAGTAACAGTAAACTTTCACAAGTTCAGGGGGGGGGAACAATGTTTGTCTTTTAAAAGGAAAAAGCACTGGCATAATATCTCTAGGCAATTTCAAAATTTCTACATTAATATTCTACTGGTCGATAATAACCATGGGCTACTTTTCAAGTAATATAAATTACCTAACAGTGGCCTAACTAAATACTCAATATCCCAAGCTCAAATATAAACCTCACTCCTCTCACCTGTTTAGGCAGCTCATCCCACCTGCAGAATGATTCTCTGACCAGCTCATCTGCAAATACCTTGAGCTCTTCGTCATAGAACATCTGATTGGGGAGTTTGAGAATGTCCGGATGAGAGCGGTAGTTCTGGAGTAGTTTGGTCAAGATTCGCTGATCATAGTGTGCATTCGCTGCTCCTGCATCATCCTTCCGGCTGTAGGCTGGACACTGGGTCATTAGTCTCTCCAGATATGACAGTGCTGCTCAGTCAATAGGAAAATGAAAATATAAAGAAAAGACAAGGTTTCTTTATTCTTTAATGCAGATATGGTACAACTTGGAATTTATTTATTCATCAGTAAATGTCTTAATATCATTTGAAAAGTCGGCCTTAAGCCTACATCTCATTTCCCACAGAACTGTCCATGGACATGTTCATATTTCATTCACATGTTTCTTGTTCTTGACAGTTTTGAAGTTTATTTGCAGGTAACAAACTTGTTGATTTTTATCACTTATTCGAAACACTGGATTACCCACTAGAGAGATGCTCAAAATAGCCCAGTAATATATTAATGATTAAGCGAAGAAAAATTCTAGACCAACTTACCAAGACCATTCTCAATGGCTAGTGGTGACCTCAGCACAGGTCCAAGCTGTCGAGGGTCACCAGCTAAGATGACCTGACCTCCTTTAGGGTTATCAAGGTTCATCACTCCAGCCAAAGCAATCAGAGCTTCTGGTTCGGTGGCATGACCAGCCTCATCAACGAATACATGGGTGAAGAAATCATCAGGAAACTGGGCCAGTGCAATTCTGAAAAAGAAATGGGAGAGTTTAATAAACATTAGTTTAATTTCTGTAAAAACATATTATATGAAAATATATTTCGAATTAGAAACCAAGCATTCACAGAGGTATAAACACAGGACGTGTGCACTGCTACTCTAATAAGTTATATATGTGCATAAATGTCACTAAAGTAACATGCATAAGAAATAAGATCCAGTATGAAATCTTGATTCAATAAAAGTGTTCCCTGAGACAGAGGCACATACACATTGAAGGTTTAACGGCATTATTTCTTAATGAGTACGAGAGATGAAGTATTCAGTAAATTTGTTTAAATGAATAACAAAAGCCTATCATATGTGATGTGTTGCCTTATTTCCCCAGAAGAAAGATTTCTTGTGAAACTTTGATTCAGTAGCAGAAACATCTAGTTTGTTTTTATGTATCCTCTTACTGCGAAAGAAAACATGCTAAAGAAGACAATTTCTGCCTTAGTACACTCCATGAAAATTAAAACACCATCTACCAAGGATATCTCTCTCTGGGAAAAAAAATTATCAGTCTTCTGAAAAGGATTTTATTTTTTGCTTATTTCAACTTAATTGCCCCCCAATAAAAGAAATAATCAATATAAGCGATTGAGCATCACTTTGGGAAATATCAGTTTTGCTACAGCAGACCTGTAACAGAGGTTAAAGAGTTTGTAAAACCAACCAAAAAATTAATTAATGGATGTACATTTTATTAGAATGGAGTAAAAAAAAAAAATTAAAGAACTAAAACTACTAATCATTTTTAATCTAAAACTAAAAAAAAGTGAAATTCTAGTCATTATTTTCTAAAATCTCACTAGCTTTTACATAGAAGTTACTTGTTAGCAATTGGAATAGAAATGATTTGGGGGGCACCAAAAATGTTTTATTCTATTTGTGTTTTTGCTGGGGTAAACTATTCTATGTCACGGCAGTCACAGACTTACTAGCTCCTACAAATATAGGGACCCCTGTCTTTAAACAAAATATATGTACAGGACAATAATAGCAGATACAATATATGTAAGTTAGATTCCCACTAACCTTCCTGCAGTGACAAGAGTTGTTACTACAATTCTCTTTGTCATGATCTCATCTTTAGTGGGTACATACAGATCATAAGCTCCTAGGTTACAACATTTCTTCTCCTATGAAAATACAAAACATTTAATGATCATACAATTACAAAAAAAAATCAAAATGAACAAAGGGCAATTCAACCTAAAACTAAAATACATATATATATATTACCCTTATAAGCTACAAAAGAATCTATGTTAATTGATGGTGGTTTCAGTAAATGTAGTTTTGATGAATAGAAACAGGAAAGATAAAGTTTTAGAACCATTTCTTGTCACAATTTTCTCACATCTGTAAACTCTGCCTGTACAATTACCAAGATAAAATGTGGTAGGTGACATACAGAATCAACATTAGTTATAGACAGTAATATATTGTTCACTTCCTACTCAACATATGCTCCTTATTTTTTATATTCCTGCTGGTTATATTTTCAGGTGTTTTGAGATATATGGCCTCTGCACCCTAAGACATATGACCTCATGGCCCACAAATCTAATCAGATCATTATCAATTCTATATGCAAACATGAGCCAAGTTTGGAGTTGATCCCTCAAATAGTTGTTCAAATATCACAAAAATAATATATTTCAGTGTTTGTAATGACCTGTCACCTTTCAACTCATAAAAAATCTAATATTTTCACTTCCATATGCATACATAAATTTTGTCTAATTGTCATTTGGTCTACATAACACTTTGTCTAATACCTGAAGTCTAATTGTTATTTAGCATTAATGCCCATTTGGTCTAATTTCAACTTTCTCTACTTATCCTTTGTTCCTTCATCAAAATAAAATTCACAAACATTTCACATGTCAATATAGACTATGTTGTACTTGACCAAGTGGATATTAGACAATAATTTACACAAAATAGTAAATAGGCTTAGTGGAAATGAGATTGAATGGTTAGGAGACGTACTGGTTGTAGGTGAACTAGTGTTAGACCGTGTGGGATGAGACCACATAATGATTAGTTATGAAGTGATGGTAGACCAATCTGTCATTTAAAAATTTCCCCTTATATGACTCACCTTAAGAACAGGATCGATAGAGATGAGCGGTCTGCTTGGGGCATATAGTCTCATAAGATGAGTCTTAGCAATAGGTGTTCCTTTATTGAGCAGACGAACAGCCACTAAATCAGCTGCACTGTTAGAGGGTGCACTAACCAGGATTCTGCTCTCTGGTAACAAGTGGTAGACCTGAGAAATATCATGAAGTTTACCAGTAATCAAACATCAATTATACTAATCCATCTTCTCTGTGGGGGATTACACTACATTTAGGATCCTAAAACAACTTGAAAAAAAAAATTAAATTGCACATCACTCAACAGAATGAAGGTGACTCTCAGATTCACCATCCCAGAGTCATGAAGTCTTCATGGAAGGAGAAGTCTTCAGGGAAGATGTCTTCACAGAAGGAAAAGTCATCAGGGAAATAGAAGTCTTTGGGATAGGTGGAGTCTCTAAGGAAGAAGTCTTCACAGAAGGAATAGTCTTCAAGGAAATAGAAGTCTTAGGGAAGATGAAGTCCACAGGGAAGAAGTCTTCACAGAAGGAGAAGTCTTCAGGGAAGGAGAAAGTCTTGAGGGAAGTAGAAGGAAAGGAGTTCCTTCAGACTTACCTGCTTGGCAGCTTCTACAATGGTGACAGTCTTCCCTGTACCCGGAGGTCCAAAGACCAGGTACGGGGCAGGTCTAGCGGTTCCTGTCACAATCTGATGAACAGCCTGGACCTGTTCCATGTTCTTAGATAACTTCTGGTCAAAGAGGGTCCTTTTGAAAGCCCTGCAAAATATTTAAGGTATTGATTGCACAACTGGATATGACTATAAAGAAGGAAACTCCAATATCGCAGCTTAGAGCTGGCAGCCAGGGAAACCACCTAAAATAGGTATTTAACGAGAAATTACCATGCAGTAACCCAAAAGGATCCTGCATTTTCAGTAGAATTTCAAAACTTTAAGTGATCATTTCAATTCTGATGCATGGAACAAACATCTCTTTTTATATCAAATCTATATCTCAAACCTGAACCAACCACAATTATAGAAAAACAAAACACCAAAAATCCAACATAAACATACTAAAAACACATGTCAATTCCCTAAACAAAGAATCAATTCACTTACTGAAGTTCTGGAATCTTTGAAAACTGTCCTTTGGTTCCAACTTTGCTCCCTGTACCCGGAAATAATGCATCACTAAGCCTGCCCTCTACTGTTGCTGACTCTACAGCTTGATGTTGATTGCGAATTGGGAATCGACTGAAGGTGAACTCAATGTCAACCTTCATACCTTGGATGTACTTGTTCCTAAAGCTAAAGTAAAGGGTGGTAAAGTACATTCAGAGAGAGAGCAAAACATGAACGCATGACATAACCATGTTCCATAAATACCATTGATAGTAACCTCTTTCAAAGTCTTTATCTTTATTGGCTGCTCAATGATGATGTCATAATATGGCCTCAGAGCATGGATGAAGATAAATTCTAACTAGCAAATCAATGCTGTGGAGCTCATCCGGCATCTCGCAACAAAATTGAACACAATTTTAATTTCAGCCCAATTGACACTGTATTGAATTATATTGGTGACATAAATTGAGGATATTGAATTGAAATTGATGAAGAAATGACATAGAAGCATTTTTTTGTGATCTATGAATAAATTTCATATGAATTAAGTATTAATAAGTATAAAGTTTGAATAAAAATAATGCATTATGTACGAATCACTTTTCTAATGGTTTCCAATACTAGAATTAATCTTTCACAATCAATATATGATTACATTAACATACCTTTTCCTCCCAACAAGTCACTGAACACAAATATTATCATACATTATAACCATTGTATTAAAAAAATATGAATTGAAACTGTATATGTATTATTACAAGGTCATACACAAACCACAGCCTCTTCTGCCAGAATATGGTGTATTCTAATTTGTATTCAATTATGAAATCATATGATTCATTATCAATACTAATGGATCAATGGTTAACAAGGAATTTCACATGTAGAGATATGTAGCAAATTGGTATAAATATTGCCAATTGAGAGAATTTGTCTTACTCGGCATGAAATCCCAAGACCAGGTTCTCTTGTTCTACCCTGTGGACGTATCCCTTGTAGCTTTTCTTGTCAGACTTGTCACTGAACCGAGCAAATAAATGATCTCCTCTAAGAACTGATGGACGATTCTCAGCAAGACCAGGTACCTAAATCAATAATATATCAACATATATGACTGACATAGGTTTATTTGATTATAATGTAACTACATGGTATTTAGTGCAAAATACATGTTTACAATTAATATCAAAGAGCTGTTATTCACCTTTTTATTATCTCCGAGCAACCCTCTTTACTATAGCTTTTGCCGGTCTCAGCTGTAATTGATAACATTATTCTGGAGAATTTCTTTCTCATAATCTTTGAAAATATGTATGATGCAGTTTACATATGTAAAATTTATATAACTACAATGCATGTGATTTTAGAATATGAGACAATAAAAGTGGATAATAAAAATGAAAATTGAAATTTATTTGAAATTTGAGGCAGGTTGCCATTGATGTTTGGTGATCAATTAAACCAAAAATAATTACTCATTACAAAAACAATAGGAATACACAGAGTTAATTTGTGATTTTCAGAAAGACCAAATTATAAAAAATCATTCAGTACACAACAGTCTTCCCTTTCTCATTGAATATTAATCAAGAAATAACTTACATGAAGTCTGAGCATGTTGGGTTGTTTATCCTTATCCAGTGTCTGATTTATCCTATCATATCTTCTGATATCAACTTGCATCTGCAATTCTTCTACATACAGTAGTTCATGGAACTTTTCCCGATGGTTGTCTACCGTTAAAGGCTGCTTTAGTCTATCCCTGTGAGCAGAATTTGTAAAGTAAATAAAATGTAAACTGGGTTCCAAAAGATATTGATGAAACTTAAGATATAAAAATACAGTCAAGATGTAACAGATTTTTCCATCTGTTGAGCAGTTGATAATGCTATATATGCATTTTACATGTAAAAAAGGTCATAAGATACACAATTGCAAAAGGGTTCCATAATAAAGAATGGACAACCCTGCTTTATTTCGAAATGTTAGCCCACTTTGCACAAATGCTGTGAGAAAAGAAAGTGGGGTATCCCCGTTTTGGTGGGGTTAAATTGCCATTTTGCCATTTATAAAAGCATATTAGGGAAGCATGCTCGGGGGTACTAGTTTTCAGGTGGAAATAATATATCTATGAGAGCTGTCTTCCTGAAGACCTCAAAAATGAATCCTCAAAAATATTTCCTGAATATATGATTTCAAATTCATCCATGCATTTTACTTTGAATATTGGTATAGAATGCACAACACAATTCACCTGAGTTGGGGTAAGTTACGTCTGTTGTTCACAGTGTTTTGAAGTTCCCGAGGCACATCAAAAAACCCTAGAGGAATACCCTTCAATGGATTGTTTGAAGAGCTGCAAAACAAGAAGAAATGCTTGCTATTTGAACAAAGATTATTTTCTAAACACTGTGTTAATGATGTTTGGTTTCCACCCTGCTTTCAATTTCTCTGATATTATATTATTTTACGGAACAGAATACTCATTGATTTTCATAAAAATGACAGGAACATGTAATATAAAGTAAACTTCTACCAACTGACATAAATAATTCATTCTAGGTAGACATTCTGCTTGATGAATACCATTATCAAAAAATCAAGATAAATAAATTATTTTTTGTTCATATTTTTGGGAGGGAGGGGGTGGTTACTTAAAGGGGAAGTTCACCCTGACAAAAAGTTCATTGTAAAAATAGCAGAAAAAATAATAAAAAATATTGCCGAAGGTTTGAAAAAAATTCATCAAATAATTAAAAATTTATAAGAATTTCAATTATTTGATTTGTGACGTCATATGCGAGCAGCATTCATACATAGCGAATGGTAAAAAATCAAAGAAATATCATTTTCTCAGAAAATTTAAAATGGTTTTCACTGTACCTTTTGTATATCAATAGACAAATCATTTCACACACGATCATGAATAGAAAACAAAATTAAATCATTAGGAACCATACAAAATTAGAAATTCATGCATTTTATATTGCATAACACATGGGGCAGCTGCTCGTTTATAACGTCACAAATCCAAAACTTTGAACTCTAATAACTTTCTTACTTTTTAACGGATTTCCCTCAAACCTTCATTAACATTTTTACTAATTTTTCTGCTATTTTTACAATAAAGTTTTCTTCAGGGTGAACTTCCCCTTTAAGAGTTCCAAAAAAATAAGGAGAAAAGTATTTACATTTACTCCTAACTTAAATATTTTTCTTCAAGGACTCTTAGCAAAAAACAAGGTCAGAAATGGTTTAAACAATTCATGATTCTGTATCATCACTGTCTTTAAAAAAGCAAGATTATATGTCAAAGCTCTACAAGGACTGATGAAATGAAATGGAAGGGAAGTATAACAAATGAATCTTTCACTACGTACAATGAGAGTTGAATTCCTTCTACAATCTCTCCTCTCTTCTCCCTGGCAGTAAACTTTGGGGGATTGGTGTATGGTTTGGATGGCGGTAGATCATCTATCACATCGCTCACAACAGTGACAGAAACAAACCGCAAGACCTGGAAAATCTGGGGGGGGGGGAAACAATAAGAATTTTTCCTTACTTCACTGATATAAAGTGAGAATTAAATACTTGTTTAATTGCATATAACATTGATTTAAAAAAGATTGCAAAATATAATTGACTGTATGCTTTGAAATTTCATTTTCACATTTTGATATGCAAATGAGTTCATCATTATTTATTCTTTCTCTTAAGGTTCATCTGAAGAGGTATTCCAAATAATAGCTCCAGTTAACTGCACTACAAAGTAAATACCAATTTTTATTTGATACATCACAAATAAAAAAAAAAGTCCTAACTTTATTACTTTATATAAGAAATTACTGACCTGGTAATTCAGACAAAAATTTTACCCCCAAAACAGGAAACATTCAGGTAAAAAATAACCTAAGCTTTCTCTGATTTCTTGAAAAAAGGCCAGGGGGCAAATTTATTCTATGAGCTGTAAAGTGCAGAGAATAACCTTCACAAGAAAACTATTACAAGCATTCATTGAAAGTCAAGGAAGATAGAAAAGAAATATATCATTCGTAATAAATCTGTTTTGTTACCTCTCTTGTATCTTCAAGACGAAATGCAAAGACAATTGGACTAGCAAGTCTTCCCAGATTGTCGGCATTGCAGCATAATAGCTGCACTGTGTATTCACATCCTGAGATTGAGAAGAAAAAAAATGATCATCATCCCATAATATCTAACCATATGTCATCTACTACTAGTACACGTGAAAACCAATAAGTTTTTCTTCACAAAAAACAAAATAATTTAAAAAAATCTGTTAAGTACAAATTAAGTTTTTTTTACAATTTAACTCATATTAATTGGATTCACACAAAAAAATGAGTTAATGGAACTAATATTCAATCACAAATAATGTACAAGCATCATTCTAGATCATACACTTATTCAAACATTCTGGCATTCAAAAGAAAAATTGATATAAACAAAAAGTTTAATTAAGTCCTTGTCCTGTAAAATATACAAGGCATAAGCAATTTTGTGTCTCGCCCACCTGAATATGACCTTTGACCTTACCATGTGACCTCCGACTGCAGCATAACATGCAGGTCGCCTAAGTACATCTACCATCCAAGTTTTGTTGAAAAGTAACTTACGGTTGCGGAGTTAGGTGTCATAAGAGAGTCTTGCATGTAAACTTTAACGTTGACCTGAAAATGACCTTTGACCTTACCATGTGACCTCCGACTGCAGCATAACATGCAGGTCCCCCAAGTCCATCTACCATCCAAGTTTGGTTGAAAAGCGACATACGGTTGCGGAGTTAGGTGTCATAAGAGAGTCTTGCATGTAAACTTTAACGTTGACCTGAAAATGACCTTTGACCTTACCATATGACCTCAGACTGCAGCATAACATGCAGGTCCCCCACGTCCATCTACCATCCAAGTTTGGTTGAAAAGCGACTTACAGTTGTGGAGTTAGGTGTCATAAGAGAGTCTTGCATGTAAACTTTAACGTTGACCTGAAAATGACCTTTGACCTTACCATGTGACCTCAAACTGCAGCATAACATGCAGGTCCCCCAAGTCCATCCACCATCCAAGTTTGGTTGAAAAGCGACTTACGGTTGTGGAGTTATGTGTCATTACAGGTTTGTGACGGACAGACGACGGACGGAGGATAGACGGACGGACAACGGACGCCGGACGACATTTGGATCCCTAAGTCTCGCCTTCATCTCTGGTGGGCGAGACAAAAATGATGGTGAATTGCAAATGTAAACGGTGATACAAATCACTTGTGTTGCCAATCCTGGAATATGGGGTTCTGTCATGGTATGTTTTCACAAGGAAACATACTAAAGCCCTTGAACAAGTTCAGCGAAGGGCAATGCGAGTGATCTTGAAACAAATGCAACAATAAATGCCTTATCCACAACGCTTACAAACCCTTTCTTGGTTTACTCTTGAATCCAAAAGGAAGTATCTAATGATGTCATTTGTAATAAAAAACCTGTATAACATGGTATCATGTGAGGACAATGTAACGTTACGACAATGCCAAAGTGAACACACAATTACATTAAAAAACATGAGGGCCAGAAATAAACGTTTGTATCAAACTGCAATATTTACATAGATTTCCAATGCGGGAATGTAGGCCCTCGAACATCTCGAAAGTTCTAAACCTCCTTCGTTATGAAATTCTTTGATTTTTAAATAATTAAATGTCTGCTTTATCTGATTTGTAATGACAATTCCTTCTATTTCTCTTGATTTATTATTTTTCTCATCGACTAATTTAAACTGAATAGCAATTTTATACATAATTTACACACTAAATCTAATCCGGCTTATATCAATCTCAATAACTGATCCAATTAATTATGATAGTAACAGTTTATATATATTTCTGTATTCATGATTGCTTTAATGCTTGATGATTTTTGTTATGTGTTGATAAGACATATCTCACATATTCAATAATATATCAATACATAATCAATACTTAATCAATACTTCTACAGGAAGTATGACAGGAAATCATGTGTTTACAAACTCCAACTTTCATAAAAGTATTACTCATTCTTCTTCCAGCTAAACTTCTGACGCACACACATTTTATGGGTTTCTTATTCACGACATTTCATGTTCTCCCTAAAAGGTCAACTCCCCCAATTCAGAGTAAAGTTATGACGTACAGATTGTTTTGGTCAAGCGTCCAAGGTTGACCAACACCTGTTTGGCTGTAAAGAGTCTGGACCAGACCAATATAAAAAGGGGTTCACTTCTGAACCAAAATCAGATTATTAAAGATTACTTTAGAGATTGTTCCAGCATACAGACAGCTACAGAAGAGTTTATATTTTATACTGCAGAATTTATATTATCTTCATCTTCAGAGTATAGTCACCATCAGACTTACTCATGTATTTATCATCATCAAGTTATCATCTTCAATAAATATATATGAACTGTACATCTTACATTGATTTGCCCCTTCTTAAAGGTCAAGTCCACCTCAGAAAAATGTTGATTTGAATCAATAGAGAAAAATCAGACAAGCACAATGCTGAAAATTTCATCAAAATCGGATGTAAAATAAGAAAGTTATGGCATTTCAAAGTTTCGCTTATTTTTTAACAAAATAGTTACCGTATATGAACGAGCCAGTTACATCCAAATGAGAGAGTCGATGATGTCACTCACTATTTTTGTTTTTTATTGTTTGAATTATACAATATTTCAATTTTTACGAATGTGACAATTAGGACCTCCTTGCCTGAAGCACAAAATGTTAAAATAATGGAATTCCACGTGTTCAGGGAGGAATGAAACTTCATTTCACATGACAATGATGAGAAAATGAAAATATTTCATATTTCATATAATAAAATACAAAAGAAATAGTGAGTGAGTGATGTCATCAGTTCCTCATTTGCATACCGACTGAGATGTGCATATAACTGTTTTGTGAAATGAAACGAAACTTTAAAATGCCATAACTTTCTTATTTTACATCCGATTTTGATGAAATTTTCAGTGTTATGCTTGTTGAATTTTTCTCTTTTTATTCAAATCAAGTTTTTGTTGGGGTGGACTTGTCCTTTAAGTCTGGTTGAAAATAAAAGAGCGATATCGATCCAACCACAACACAACATTATCATTTTAATGATGTGATTGAGGGAAGTATTGTGGAGATTGGCTTGAGGTGACCAAGTCTCATGATTGACCATTTTTTTCACAGTATTAATTTTGCTCTAAATATCTTATATATTTTATTTCTATTTTAAATGTCTGACCTGGATGGAGTTGGGAAGGTTTGGGGAGGAAGACCTGTGGGTTATGGTTATTACGTTAGCATTTCCATACCCAGGCAGCCTCTCGAACTCTCATCCAGGTCTTACTTTCTCTATCATGTCAAATAGTGATGATCTCTTTGATTTGTTTGTATACTCTGTGTATTTGATATGCCAAATAAAATGATAATTAGCGCAATTGAACAAATTTGTTTCTTTAGAAGGCAGAGTAAATTTGAGCGCAAAAATGATGAGTGCAATTGCAGAGTCATTATTTCTTCTGTTCAGGTGACATGTCAACCAGAGTTAACAGATGTCCTGGTGACTGTATTGAAATGCAGGAGTAAATTGGTTACTTCACTTCAACCACTTACCCTTGGGCATTCTCAGTAAATTGACCCCATCAAAGACCTTATGTTCATCCTTGACACTGAACTCTTTACGAGGTCGCAGAAGAGCGATGGATATGAAGGCAATCTCCCTATCACTGTGAATTTTAAAAAAGTCTTGCAATTTAAATGTACAATATTGACCATCCATCTATAACAACATAAAGTACACATGACAGGAATATACAAATTAACATGAGAAAATGTAAGGAACACACTTTTTGTACAATAGAAGGCATGAGGATAGTTAATGTCACTGTGTTAAAAGAAAGACACAAATCCTTCCTTTACTTCCAATGTATGACCTTTACAACATTTAACAATATCACATGTATCATATTTCAATCACCACCCCAAGCAAAAAGGTGCTTGGTCAGAAGACCCTACCCCACGTATTCCTTATAAAACAAATAAAAGAGTTGTCTCTATAACTTTCCCCAATTCACTCTCCCTGTTCCAAATTGCCAATTTGCAGTTTACATGGTCTCTTTAGTGATCTCTCACGTTTCAAAACATACAGTGATCTCATGGTTCAAAAGGTATAACTCCCTTATTTCTTATCAATTTAATTCGAAATTTCTTAATTCTGTTTCAGATTTTTCTCCTTGAAAATCAACCAAGGTTGGATTGCCATTGAATTGCTTACCCGACTGACTTGATGATGAAGCGCACCTCTTTAGTTGTTCCTCTTTGCATCTGAGTTGTTACATTCCCATTGTCATCATCATAGTCTGTTTCAAGGGATACACCATTCTTGGTTTCAATAAGGCCACCCCTGATAGAGAAATGATAGATCCAAAAGAAATGGGACTGATTTATTCATCATTGATTCTTTCAATCAATCAATAACTTCATGTTCAAAAGGCTTGAAAATCTCTGGAATTACAGGCCAAAAGTACCATGAACCATTCTTTCCATTGAAATGAAAAAATAAAATAAAGAATGTATCTGATCTTAAAAGGCATCATATTGCAAAAAGGGAAGAAATCAAGTATTTCATCCATAAGCTTCAAATCAAAGGGATTAGTCTATAGAATGAAAGTGGTAAAATTCTCAACTATTTCACAGGAATGCTGTGAGTACAATGGTGACTAAATGCAGATGTAAACCAATATAATCATAATATAAGAAACTAAATATTGTCATACTGCTATATTGATAATATAGCAGTAGATGTTGTTCACAGACTTGTCTTGAACTTGAAGATAGTGTGTTACATGGGTTTTCATTGCTTGATAAATTGTTCAATTGTAGGCCTATATATCCTTGTCTGTGTAGGTTACATTCTATCAAATTAGGAATAAAACGTAGAATTAATGGTGCTACAAGGGCTCTCTCTCTCTCTCTCTGTTTTAGGTTTCTATTAATTTTTCAAAATAAAGACTCTTCTAATATCAGAAATATGCATGAAGGAAAATAATATCCTGAATTTTAATGCCATTCCAACCAAGAGAAGAAACTATTTTTTAAAATATGTTTGTCGAAGACCAATTTTACCTGATAAGGAATTATACATTGAAAATGAATACTGGTAACAATTATACTATCAAAAACTTAATATAGAATTTTGAGTGGGTAACCCTCAGTTAAAAAAAAATGGAATTAAAAACATTCAGAATTTTAAGAATTTGATGATTTATAACTGAAATCAATACATTTTGGAAAAACTTCTGTAGCCTAGAGTTAGTCATGGTTTATGGTTGAAGTAACATTTTTATTAAACTGTGTGGCAAGATACATGTAGTCATAATGGCACTATCAACTCAGTTGAGATGGGACACTGCTGAGGAGCAATAATAAAATTAAATAAAATTTTACCATTATTGTTTGTTATTTCTTGGCAACATAGTTATTTTTAAGCTTTAGAAAGATTAACTTTCTGCTGACAAAAATAAGGTCTTCTGAATGAAAGACCATTATTTCCAGCATTGAATACCCCAGGAATGAATTATTACAATACAAACCTTTTCGAATTTAAGTCCTTTTTCAGCATATTAACTCTGTGGCGGTTCCCTCGAATATGATCCCTGTATGTGACCTCAGAGTTGACTTTCACTCCGCAAACCTCACAAAGGCAAGGGTAACGTTTGCGCTGGCCAGACCGCCTCCCTCCATCTCCAACCCCGCTTGCTGGTGATCCTTCTTCATTTAGAACCTCCTCAGATTTCCTAATGGTCGTGTACTGGTCAATCGTCACAGAGTCATAGGCCCTCTGAGAAACCACATGACCATCTTTCACTCGTATCCTCTTGTTGCGTTTCAAGAAATTGATCAGCGTTGAAAATCCACATACTGGAAGAATCAGAATATGAACAGATGGATGTTGATTCAGAACAAACATAAATCAAATGAAAATGATAATGTAAAATTTTTAACTAGGCCTATGTTCAAAGCTGGTGATCACTTGATTGCACTATGATACAAGACAAAAGCATTAACAAAATGAAGTTTTGAGAAGATGAAAATTAGACACTTGGTGGTTTCCAACATGCAAGCATAATTATTCACAATCAAGTAAAAACAGACAACCCAACAGCCAAGTAATACATGGATGGTAACGAGGAAAGAGCCCCTCAAAATTTTCATAGGGTTCACGGCATATATTTGTCTTTTGTTTGGAAAAGAGCTCGCCTGAAAAAATATCAAATATTTTCCTGCAAACAGAACAATCCGTTACTGCATGAGAATGAAAAAATTACATCACTTCTCATAGTGCAATACACACACTGATCTGATTTCAATGGTTATGCCCAAAAACATCACAAGTCTAGACCTAAAAAAGTGGACCGATAAAGAGATATAAAAGCATGACAAAATACATAAATAAAATGTATCCTCTGAAGCAGATCAAACTAGAGAAATAAAAAATGTGATTTGGCTCCTGATTGTTACCTTTAACACCTTGTCCTTGGAGAGAAGGCTTAAATTCATCATAGTAAAGGTCACGTAAAGCTTCTTTCTCTGTGACCCCTTGATGACCTCTACTCCCGAGGTATTGGAAGAACTTCTCTCCAATGTCAAGCACATCTTTGGCTGGATATTTTCTCCTTGGCTTGGAGCTAGGCATCTTGGATTGATCAGCAATTGGATATTATCTGGAAACTTGAAGAGGGATAGTAGGCTCCTAACTGGACTCAATTTGGTGCAAAATCAAAAATTACTCTCTCTACCCTCATCAGAGCCCTGTTAAATATTAAGCCACATGTAAAGAAGCAATTATGATGGTGGGCCCAAAGTCTGTGCACCTAACAATTTGAGTTAAGATTTAACATGAATTTCTTATCATTTCACAAAATCTTTCAGTTAATAATGTACCTTAAATTATTATGAGTAAGTGTACCAAATTTCTCATTGAAAAATGAAAGAAAATATAGGATTTTCTTGAAAAAAAACCTCGGGGAAGTAATTTTCAGATTGAAAAAAAAATGGTACCCCATGTCTGCACACTCATTCACTTTGCACTTGATTCAGGGATTTTGATGAGAAAGGCTGCATTTTGAGGCTGTCACATGAAATGCACTAGATTAATTATTATTCCACTATTTTGAGTCAGATTTTTTTATGAATACCTGTCTGTATTGCATGTGTAAAGTCTGTGTTCGTTGCATATCTTCTTTTACTAGAATCGCGCAGATGAGCATGTGAGCAGACAAGGGAAACTGCGAAGACTTGGGGGAACTTCAGGATGCAAGCAGATATAGTTATAGGCTTGATTACAAGACACAAATAATGCTTTATTTCATTATAAAATCTGTGAAATAAAGAAATATGCTTGCTATTATGGTACATCACCCAGCTAGATCAAAATACCTATCTAGGCAAAACAAGCATGAGAGGGGGATCCCCAATTAAGTTACTAAAGAACAATCATCAAAATATTACTGGCAGTACCAGACATAATACACAGGTTTAATTTGTCACGGATAGAAGGAAAGCTATCCCCAAAATATTCATTTTTTCTGCTTACATGTCACAACTATGCAAGATCAAGAAGATGCAATTTCCAAAAGTTATGAAATATGAGTGTAGTAGGAGAAACTTTCACCTCATTCTGCGATACACAATGTAATACAACAGATCTCAGTATTATTTGACTTTGTTCAGATAAATTTCAATCACACAACTCAATGCACTTTTTTCTAAAAACGTGTACAAAAACGTAACAAGAGGAACACCCTCTGGCAACCTTGCCTGCATTACGCGATTTGATAAATCAGCACCAGCAGTGCTGACTTTGAAAACACTGGATCTAATTCACAAAGACACAAAGAAAACATTCATGTGATAACAAAATACTAGGGGCCTATGTCCATTTAGCTTCTATACCATACACCGGGGGGGGGGGGCCACTTCCGATTCACGAGTGGATGCCATGCACGACCATGGGGTCTCGAAAAGCACCCTAAACACATAATTTCCATATTCTGAAAAATGCACCCCTTAACAAGTATTGGCGTGCATGTGAAACCCTACCCTAACAAGTGTTGGAAACAACACGATACTCTTGGCAAATATTCCCTGAAATGAACCCCTAAACAAGTACAGGAATGTTTTATTTGTACGGGTCCTTCGGTCGTCGGCTTTACCTATTTGGTTTAGTACGACCCCATCTTCTACACCTCGCGCAAATCGGACTCTAAACACGAAGTGTTGAGGCAAAAAGGACATCCTTTATAAAACATTTTAATTTTGTTATATCATCATCGCAAATTCCAGCCTAAACGCGTAATTTTCCTAGCGAAATAGATACCCTTTTTTCATTATTTTTGTGTTTTTGACACCCTTATCACGTTACGTTCGTAAACGTGCCCTATCGTGAAAAAGACATCCTTTTTACGTGTTTTTGGGGGTCGCGCATGGAATCCACTCGTCAATGTAAGTGGCCCCCCGGGACCATACACAACTATAAAGTCACACTTAAATCTTTGTGAAACACCCCCCTGGTCTCTTAAAAATCATGTAACCAACTGTGTAACTTAAAGCCAAAAAGGTGATGATTTGTACGCTCCCGCTACTGCAGTGTATAGCAGTGTAGTACTAGAATAAGTCTGAAGTGGAGTGGAGTGTATACGAACTATCACTTGAGCCTGGCTTTGAAGTTCGAGCTCAGGAGCTCGTCGTATAGTTACCACTCGTGTCGTTGTAATACCAGCACATCTAAGTAAGTTCTAACCAATGCAAAAATAAGATGTCCGACTCTGTCACGTCAAGAAAGATACACTAGATCTTCTGAGACTGAGTTCAAGCTCGAAGCCACTTCAACACCTGTCCAAGCGTCCAGCAAATCGACCGTAACTATAGCAGCTCGCTTATCTCCTCTCCTTATCCACAATAATACCACTATATGCCAAAATCACGTGTTTACGCGCTGCGTGCCACTGCACTTGCACTCGGGATGTTACGTTCCAGGCGGCGGGGAATTCCCCTTGATGTTAGTCTACTATGCCAGACGTTTTATAGGCATCCGAGACTTCGTCAACACTTTGTCCAAGAAAATAATGATGAAGTCCGGGATGAAGTGCGCTCGAGATGATCAGATCTGTCAAATTTCCTTGATTTTAATTGGCTGAGAAAACCTTCTTATTTGGTAACTGTCAGATTAAACAAGAATGCTCCTTGTCACAGGGAACTTTGTGAAATTCGGACCGTCCCTCCCCACCCGCAGGTGACGGTTCACCTGCGTTGGTTGAAAATAAGCAACGTTTTTGCTATAGCTCTCAACACACAGGAAAAAAAATCAGTAGGCCTAACAAAATTTTGGATCGCACTTCGCGCTCGCATCAATAATTATTTAATAGGATACTCACCCTGTTCATACAAAAATGCGTAGAATGTCCAGTTCACAGGTTGCCATATTACACATTGTTGGCTCGTGTTTAGCGCTCGCACCGATTGTTTATCAAAGTAGTCATTCTGTTCCTGGTAAAATAAAATCTCCGTCCAGTTTTCTGGTTAGAATATCACAGATTGTCAGCTCGCGCTTCGCGCTCGCATTATTCGATTGATGAGATATGAGGCCCGTATCCGGCCCGTTTCCTATTCATGAGTCACTATAAATGCAGTCTTCAAACGGTTTCTTTTCTGGTCAGTATATTTAAAATTTCAGCTCGCGCTTCCGGCTCGCGTTAATTCTTTTGTTGGATTCACATCATTTTTTCATGATTACAAAAACTTCTCAGAATGTTTATTTTTATGTCTTATTACATTCAATTTTCAAAAGTTTGAGCTCCTGATTCGCGCTCGCAACATCTCGCAAGGATACCCTTTCAACAGTAATTATGTCTTTAATTGACCAAAAAGCGAGTTTATGGAACCTCAGATTTGATCTTTTTTTTCAAAAGCGCAACATCTCGCAAGGATGCCCTTTCAACAGTAATTATGTCTTTAATTGACCAAAAAGCGAGTTTAGGCAACTTCAGATTTGATCTTTTTTTTCAAAAACGCTCGTTCTCTACAATCTAAATATTTATCTTATCAATCAGAAATCACTTAATAAAATTCTATGCTCAACTTAGTTACTACAAAACACAACTTCTTCACACAGATGACAATCTCATGGTGAACATATCAGTTTGCATCAAAATGCCCTTTTTGGTATATAAGTGCTCTTTTTTGCCCCCCTCCCCCCCCCCGGCGAAAATATGTTCTGCCGCCCCTGCCTTGAAGTAACGAACTTAGGTTTAGGCCTACGGGTCATGATCGTAATCTATGATCTATTAGGTCCTCATATCAGAATCTCGCCGCAAACAAATCTAAGGTAGCAGGGCTCACACTAGATTAGCAAGAGGATAACAAGACAGGGAAAATCTACTCACAGACATTTAAAAAAAAATAGCCTGTATAATATGCGGACCAAAATGTGGGTAAACTTTTGGGCGCGTGATTCCTGCGTGCTCCCCGTGCCTTGTTCTTCCTCCTCTCTTAGTATATAGATCACAAAGTACTATTGAGGTTTGCAGAAGACTGGCAGGTGCAATGCACCTGATAAACACATCTGATGAAATAAATCATTGTAAAGTAGAACAAAAAACAGTGGATAGAATGACACCCTGAGAGTAGTATATAGAGATGCACTGTCATTATGGTCGACAAATAATAGAGTACAAGAAGACATCGTACTGTACAAGAGACAGCGTTCAGCAGGGGTCGCGGAAGCGGGGGCTGAACTTTTTTTTTACAAAACTGTGTACATAAACGTAAAAATGACCATAATTATTTAAGATTGTGATTTTTGCATGGTATCATAAAAATATAATAAGATAAAAGAGAAGTATACCATCCAATGATTAATCATTATGCGACAAGATCTTTCTGTGCTGTGATCTCTGCGGCGTAAATTAAAACATTTCAATGATCATTAACTTAGAAAGGAATTAATGTGCATGCCTACCTTTTCAGTACAGACATGGACTATTTTGTCCTGCCAAGAAGCATCCAGCATTAAATTTCTCAGTTTCCGAATACAAATAAGAGAGAAGGCCTATGTGGTTGATATATTTATTGATAACAAAAACAGATATAAAAGTTATCTTCCAATCTTCCAAACTTGTGTTTTCTCTCTATCGTTGCTGTAAAACCTCTGGAACATAAAAAAAAAAATCCGTAAGCCTATAGGCCTATGCCTAAATATATGCAGCAGTGGATGTAGATACACGATTTGGGTCCACATAAAACAAAACGTTTCTTTAGAGGAATTCAGTCGGTGATCGATTGTATTTCATATTAGTAGCATTTATTCAGACCGTATAGTTATTGAGCAGATATTTTTTATAGAACCGTACCCCTATGCATGTGAATCTATTGTACAAGTAAAGATTATCATCTACACTAGCATGTGATCATGCGTGTGAAACAAAGACTATATACTTGAGATATGCGGGAATTCCCATTTTGATCATTGCGCAATATTCGGTAGATTGCCATTGTTCCATATTGGCATTACTTCATAGGAAGTGACAGCAATATCTGCATGGGGCAATATTAACCCAACTTGAAAATGGAAGAAGCAATAATCCTTTTTAAAGTTAGTCACTCTATTTTTGTGTCGCCTTACTTTGAATAAATTCTACAGGCCAATATAATTTTTGTTTAAAAAACGCATCTTGATCGTGATTACAAAAATTGCACTGATAGAATATGTTAAATTTTCAGGTTTTAATACATGAAATATCAATTTATTTGAGATCGCGCGCTTCGCGCTCGCATTATTTAATTTGGTTTATATGATACCTTATCTTGTTTATTAGCATGAAGTTGCAATATTGAATGCTTCAGTCTAATTTGTTAGGACTGCCTCTCACGTATGAAAATCAGCTGTCAAAAAATGGCAAACTCGTTGGTTCCGTCCCGGCCTGTATATAGGCATCTATCCCTATGCCTGTAGACAGGCCTATCACCGGTCAGTTGTCGTGACTGCTTGCAAGTACATGGGGATAGACCCCGGAATAGGCTAATCTATTTAAACCTACGTACTGTACTAAGAACACGTTCACTCTTAACTGGGCTCTTGGCCCCTCCGAGTTTGCAAACCTAAACTCATCTTGGTCATAAGTTGATTCTGCATGTATTACAGCTCCAGCTCCTCTGTTCATTGGCGGCGAAAGCCAAAAAATTTAAGGGGGGGTCCACTTGAAATTTTGTAATGGACACAGGTAAAAAAATTTAAAAGCAAAAAATAAAGTTATCAACAAAAATATTTAGGGGGACCGCCCCCCACCTCAAATTTAGGGGGCTGTCCCCCCGTCCCCCCCCCCCCCGCTTCCGCCGCCTATGAATAAAGTTATGACCGTAACAGTAAAAATACAAACTGAAAAGAAAATGACACAGTTACAAGCCTTTTCCTTGATTTATTTTGCTAGATCTGATCAATTTTTATTAAAACTTAGCAAAATAATACCATAATAATCAGGTGATAAAAAATGAACAGAATGATCAAAATATATTTCCAAAAAGATTGTCACTTTTTGAGCGATTATCTATGGCTGTTGAAATCTACGCACGGCTCCTCGCGAGCGATTGTCATGTTATAATTGATTTTATCTCCTTCTCCTTTTATATTTCACTCCTAATTGTATTTAGAATCTACCCCAACGTAAAAAAAAAATGGCCAGGGATCACTAAGGCAAAGCATGGGAGGAGATCTGTCCCCAAAGGTAGGTAGACCAAGGATTGGAAAAGCAAAAAAAAGGGTAAATTTTAAGGTCATTTTAACACAAAACAATTTGACCAAAAACAAAGGGGTTTTCACCCCTTTTCATAAAAAAACATACCTATATCATATATAACATACCTAAAATAGTAGGGGGACATTTGATATTGTGCATGCCCCCCCCCCTACTATTTTGCATTCTCCCTTGTCCCCCTGGAATTTCCGCCCATGGGGCAAATCATTTTCTATGATTATTTCTAGCCTTTCATTTCAAATTACTGCTTTATAATTGCCGAACAAAATTGTAGATTTGGAAATTGCATTATATAGCCTATAGACGTGGGATCCTATAGCCGAAGTAAAATCAAGATTCCAAAGAAATTTATTTTCTCACAACCCATACCCTACAGGGCCCTATAGACTGTTTTGGTCGGAGCGGGGAGTGAGTCGGAAGAAGCCGGATGGAAGGTCAGATCGGGATGGTCCCCATGTGCACAGATTTACTCCAACCTTCCACAGGCGATCAAGACTATGTCTTTAACCAGTGGCGTACCGTGGGTCACGTCATGGGGGGGGGGCACCAGCAAAATTTTTTAGTCACGTTAGGGAGCGCACGAAGCGCGCTCAGTTGTCAGGTATACTGACCTTATAATCGCGATATTTTAAGGACATGCAGTGCCATTAAACGGATATGTATATCTCACTGATTAAATAATGCGAGCGCGAAGCGCGTGGTGAAAATTTTAGATATTCAGAGCTAAAAAGGGACATTATAAGCAATTTTCGTAATCATGATACGTAACTTTCTCGCTAAACAAACAATGCGAGCGCAAAGCGCGAACTAAAATTTTTGTATACATTTACCCTAAACAGGGAAATTTTAAGGACTATATTACAGAATCCATTAAGAATATGAATATCGCACCGTAGTTATGTAATGCTAGTGCCATCCTTTGCTGATTTTGTTAGAATTACACCTAAACACAGTCATGAAGCACTTGTAATCATGATTATCATACGCATATTACTTATCAAATACTGCAAGCGCGAGCTGTAAAATTAGGAAATTCAGACCTGAAGAGGAGCATTCTTAGGCTTGTTTGTAGGAATTCCCTAAGAGCGTACGTATTTCACTAACGAAATGATGCGAGCGCGAGCTGAAACTTTTGCATATATTGTCCCCAAACATGGATATTTCAAGGACTATGTTTTTTAGGAATCAATTAAGAGTAAGATATATCTCACCATAGTCATCTAATGCGAGTGCCAAGCGCTTGCTGATTTTGTAGAATTACATCTAAACACAGTTTTTGAAGTCATTGTAATCATGATTATCATACGTATCTCACGAATCAAATACCGTGGAATTCACTAAGACCCTGCGTATTTCACTAACCAAATGATGCGAGCGCGAAGCGCGAGCTGAAAGTTTTTTTCTTTTTCAGATCAGAAAAATTGACATTTTAAGGACTGATTTAAGTTCATGAAGAGCAGAAATCAAACCAGCAATCGACTACTGAGAACATAACATATAACATAACATTAAAATGAACAATAATTTCTTCTTTCCCCACTACGTTTCCCTTTCTTTTTCCCTCTTTTTCTCCTTTCCCCGTTTTTTGTGCCCAGCCGATTGGGGGGGGGGGGCACGTGCCCCCATGCCCCCCCCGCCGTAGTTACGCCACTGTCTTTAACAAATTCTAATCATATACATCCAAATTCTCCAATATTTCTTCGTCTGAAAATGCTACCACTGTGTCGTTTGTGTATTGTTCATGTTCAAACTACAATCAATATATGTCTCATGAATGTACAATAAAAAATATTTCTTCAGAACTCACAAATAGGCCTCTACATAATTATAAATACACATCAAAGGGATCTTGTTCGTCAGCCTTTTGTGAGAACATAATTTATGTCACCTTCTCTCATAATCCGGCATTAAAGAGTGGAACAGTTTACCCGTTGATATAAAAATAGCATGCTCTTTCCATGTTCAAAACTTTTGAACATTGAAAAGTGTTTTACTATTTTCAAAAGGGTATCCAAAACATATAGTTTCTTTGAAGTTGCATGATTATTTCCCTTCAATATGTATTTTAGAACTTTTTTGCCTTTAAGTTTATACTCAGTAATGTGCATGTGTGGGTGGATGTGGGTGTGCGTATGGATGTGTTTTTTGTAGATAGTCCCATTTTATCCGACAGTTACCATAGTAACAGTACCTCTCAGCCAATCAACGTCAGAGAAAGATGTCAGATCGGACAACTTGTCGGATGAAATGTTGATGAAACACAGATATATAAACTGTTCAAAGTCAAGGCCCTATATATAGGGCCTTGGTTCAAAGTGTGAGAGCGCCATCTACATATCGGTACGTCACGAATTGATGCGATGATCAGCGGACTGTACTACCGCCCGGTATATATATTATAGCCTAGGTGTAAATACTTTTCCAAATGATCTGCGAATTGGAGACTAAATTACTCCTAATCAGAAGGCCGAGAAGTTTGTGTTGAGATTCGTTCTTTTGCTCTGGATTCATAAAAGACGAGGTACGTGGTTAGGAAAGTTTGTGGAACTAAATTTGTATAAGGCCTAGATCTATCCAAAAGACCAAACACAAAATTATGATCATGATGATGTGATGATGAAGTCGAAGAGGGAAATTTATGCAGAGCAGTGTCTGTCACTTGTCAGTGTAGCCAGGCGGCTTCTAGAGAGTAAAAATCATTTACTAACCATGCTAACGTAAGCTTACTCTCATTATCATACGAAGCCAGGGCTTCTATTCTATACATGTGCGTGTAGGGAGCCAAAACCTGAAACTTTCGCCCCCGAGATTTCTACTTTCTCTCTAAAAGATCTAGGCTAGCCTGGGGCGTTTTGGGGACTGAAAGTCATATACCGTACCGGCGTAAGGGCACTAGTATTCAACCCGGCATAATTCAAAGATTTTGACATATTTCCAAAAATATTTAGAAATACGGAAACTATCTAAATTTCATACCCTTGTTATTTCCAGGGTAATCTGTTGTTGGTATTTTCTTTATCAATCTGTCGACTGTATGCGCGTAGGATCAAATTATGTAGCTATATTACATGACTTTTTTTTTTTTAAATACAGAAAAATTATACATCACTTGAAAACTTTTTTCAAGACAAATTCAATGGTGAAGACCAAATTACAATTGGAGCACCATATCTGAAGATATGGCCTCTTAAAGGGACGCTATACGCGGAACTTTTCTGCCACCCAAGACAAGTATAGTGAGTGATTGTATTACCGACCGGCCTTGTATTACCGAACGCGCGCATCATATGCGTCAGAAAATAATCAATACGCTCAAACCTTTGCAACTTCCAAAGGGAACTTAAATAGAAAAATGATGAAAAATTATCAAAAACACAATTTCGAAGTCTTTATATCTTCAAAACAATAAAATATGGTCAAAATAGCTCATCAGTGAATTTGTTGTTTTCCCAACTTTTCCCATAGAAAACACACGTTCGGTAATACGATACCTTTTCAAGTGACCAAAATATTTCACTTGCGAAGAGGGGTCTGATTGGAAGCTGATGTCGTAAAAATGAAAAACAATTTCGGCAAAATTTCTGCATGTTTATATTTTGTAGGTATTTGTGTATTAATGGTGAAAGTTTTGTGAATTTTATTGGAATAATGTGTTTGATATGATCAAATTCATGAAAAGTGTTCGGTAATACGATCCACTACCATACCCATTGGGTGGCAGATCTACAGGTACTTGTAGATCGAAGAAACTTCCATACTTTTTTTTCATGTAGGTTACTAAGTTAATTTGACTAAAATGCAACACAAGAGGTGATCTTGTAGAGCATGGCTGTGTTACCTTCATAATTTTCTTATTCAAACAGCTTCTATTTGTGAAAATATAGTATACAAGAAGAAAGATAACAAATTAGAATAAGACAAGAGAAGTGCATGGGACGCTTTGCGTTGTTAAAAAAATTTAATCAACTCTTGGGGGTCTCATTCCTCAACAGACTTTAATCAGAAAATAAAAATGAATGTCCCACTATACTTCCCGGTATCTGTAAGATTTATATCATTCAAAAGTAGAAAATTAAGTTTTGCAAGTAAATTTTTTTTTTCTTTCTGTTTGTCCATGTTCACACTGTATTCTGTATAATTACCATGATGTCTCAAACTTGTTTGCAGATCCGAGAATGCGAGATCAGACAGCTGGAGCTGCAACAGTAGCTAGAAATGTACTCCACTGCTTAGAATTATAGAATATATTAACATTAAATATATTGGAATATATAAAGTTAAAAAGCAAGTCTCTGACATCTGAATTTCTACTACATTTAAAATCACATTTACAAAATAATCTCCCTCCTAGTAAACATAATAAAACAGGGACCCATTATTGTGTACATCATGTGAATTGATGAGACAGCTTATTGATATGATGACACAAAACAACAGAATATAGATATAGTCATGTATCTATTCATTTTAATACCAGTACCAGGCAGCAGTCAATGCATGGTCTGTGCCTGTACACCATGAAAAAAAATGAGACTGGAATTAAACATGCTTTAATTCCCGCCTGTTTTTTTTTTCTTGAAATATTAAGTTGAAATTATCATTAATTTATCATCAATACACATAATTCATGCAGAAATCAAATGCACAACTTATCACCTACAACTAATTTCAATGGGTTTAACAATAACACACATGCATCAAGTACCACACCCACGGCCACCACGCTCACTCCTTTCGGTCAGCCATGGCACCAAAATCACACTCTAGGCGGCACAACATGGGCTTGCATTCGCCTCTTGCGTAGCTATGTGACACATTCTTATATATCAAAATTAGATTTTCTGATACAAATACACTTCAAAGAATTAATTTATATCTGATATTTGACTGTTCCCTGGGAAATTTTCTGTTTATACGGCTTTGAAGTAAGAAAATAGAAACATGATTTACCTTAAGTGTCCAAAAAACTCCTTTTTGTAATGAAAAACATTGCCGACATTGAACTGAAATCGTCACTAACTTGTAGAAGAAAGTCTGTCGATTTTAATGATACATAACACATGGTTACTTGATGCCCCTAGAGGGCGTCAACAAGTAAAAGTAACTTGCAAGATTATTAACCCGGTTCTGGAGTCATATTTTCCAAAATGGCGACTTCCATCGTGTGGCGACGGACAGGTGGTGCTCTCGAAAACGGCCTTAAAAACAACATTTTGGCGATGCAAATGTGAGTAAATTGACTAGAAATAAGAAGTTTAGATATAATAGAAAAAGATCGTAACATTTTATGAAAAAAGGATTTGAAATGTTGATACACTGGCTCAAGGAATTTTGCCCATTTTGTGTGTTGGCAGAATAGGAAATGTGTTAAACGCGAACCCGTTGCGATCGCTAAATTATGCGCCGATGGCCTTTTGCACTGAATTGCACTAGTAGTATTCAACCTAGTGAGGATAGATAGCAAATCTCAAAAGGGTTTATATTGCTAAATTAGATCTAGATCTATGTAAGTCTCTGGCTTTGATTAATTCCCTGTTTGGTCTCATCTCAAATGGTCTAGTCCATAGTCGGATGGGACAAGGGCAGATTGAGAGACAGGACCATCTTTCATCGCTAGGTTGAATACTAGTGCCAACGGATTGAATAGGCCTACTAGTGCCAAAAACCGTCACCGTATAATTCGATCGCCCGCGCATACAGTCGACTGGTTGAAGAAAAAAATAACGGAAAAAGAATAACCAGCATTTGCTCTTAGAAATAAGATGGGTCTGAAATTCAGGTAAATTCTATGTTTCTATATATTTGAGGAAACTCTCCAAACGGGTTGAATACTAGTGCCCTTACGGTACTGTACGTATGGAGTCACTCCCCACTAACGCCTGGTACTCCTACCTATATTTCCCCACATACGGGTACAAAACCAGAAACTTTCGCCCCCGAGTTGCTGGTTTTGTACCCGTATGTGGGGAAATAAAGGTAGGAGTACCAGGCGTAATAGTGGGGAGTGACTCCATACGTACAGTATATGACTTTCAGTCCCCAAAACGCCCCAGGCTAATCTAGGCCTAGCCCTAAATCATGTATGATGGTGGGCCCCAAGTCTGCGCACCTAACGATTTGAGTTTAGATTTAAAGTGAATTTCTTTTTATTTCACAAAATCTTTCAGTTGATAATGTTCCTTACATCATAATGAGTTAGTTTGCCAAATATCTCATAAAATTTTGAAAGAAATAGGCCCTATATGATTTTTCTGGAAAAAACCTCGGGCTGTCAATTTCAGATTGAAAAAAAAAATGGTACCCCATGTCTGCGCACTCATTCACTTTGCACACGTTTCGGGGATTTTGAGGACAAAGGTTACAATTTGAGGCTGTCGCATGAAATGCTCAGAATTCATTATTTTTCCACCATTTTGAGTCGGATTTTTTATGAATACCTGTCTAAGTAGGTGTAAAGTTCGTGCTCATTGCGTATCTTTTTTTACAAGAATCGCGCAGATGCGCAGGTGCGCAGACTTGGGAGACCGCGCAGACATGGGGGAACTGACCATACATGGGATACAACTTCATTTCCGACATTTCTATGCTATGGATTTTATTTTTAGACAAGAATTCATTAAAAAAATGACAGAAATATGAAAAGAAGGAAGAGACTTGCCCTATGTTTACGCCACCATCTTGTTTTCTATTGTTCTTCACCCACGATACGGACGCTTGATACGATGAAATTTCATTCTAGTCCCACATACTGATATTCATGTTAGTAAAGTGTTCACCAGTTACATAATTTCTTCCAATCTTAAGTCACAGTATGCCAACACATGAAAAGAAATTAAGCTCATCAGTTCACAAATAAAACATTAAACATTTATGCTCATGAATAGGTATCTGTTAAGGCATTTTGATGTTCAGCAATGTATATCATATTCATGAACATAAATGTTTAATGTTTCATTTGTGAACTGATGAGCTTAATTTCTTTTAATGTGTTTGCATACCGAGATTGGAAGAAATCATGTAACTGGTGAACACTTTACTAACATGAATATAATTTCATGTTTTTTTTGGGAAGAGATTTAAAAGGTGAAGAAATAAAATATCATTGGTTTTAACATATTTTGTCAATATCATACAAATAATCAACATACACGAATATCAAGTTAAAAAATTATTTGTCCGGGGGTCAAACTCAAGGTCAAAGAAAAGGTCACTACCTTATAAATTACTTCAATACATTATTTGATGCATGTTTTGGATTCCTCTCTGAATTTCCTATTAAATGGTACCAGTTTCATGAAAATTGGTCAACACGTTTCGACGCAATGGCCATTGAAAGTTGAAGGTCGCGCCCATTTTTGTCAAAACAAGGAGAAAAGGGCGGGTCCTAGCACGAGAACCGACGGACCGATTTGACTAATTTTTTTTTATTTGTGCTTGGGCCATGGGGAATTTTATGTGTACCAAATTACAACAAATTCTGAGACGGTCGGGTGCAACCACTTGGTGAATCCAGATGGAATGACCTGAGGTTAGTATACTAACCTCGCAGCATGAACCGCATTTGGCAGTGGATTTCTAACTAGTGGGTCGCACGTGCTGCATTTCCCACTTCTGGTGTCCACAACACAGGACTTCTATGGCTTGATTTTTCTGTGCATGGCGGCATGTAAATTGTGCCCCAGAGAGGGCACTCAGACAGTACCATAATGCATATAGGGCTTAGTGGGTACCGGTATGTGCCGCTGAATTGAGGGGACCCCCATTTTTGCACTCAAATTTCCGTTCCAAGGCACAGCATTTTTGTCTTTTTGAGAAAAAAGAAGAAAGTAATCGGCTCCAAAGCTTCGCATATTTCCGTTACGTCGTTCTGGCTGCATTGATCTGCTACAGTACAATGAGCCGCAATTTTGGTGAAAGCGGACGCAGAGTGCTGTCAGACCATCGCATGATCTGCGCTAGCGCTCCCAGCGCTCGTGCCGCCGAGCTAGCTGCATGCACGTTCCATAAAACACCATAGCATAGGGGTGCATACGCACTCACATGCAGGTGACCCTTTCCAAGGACCCACGTTTTCACAAACATTTGTAGATCTGAAGCCTTTTCTAAGGACCCTCCTTTTTACAATAAGCCTGCTCCAAGGCCCCCCCGTTTTTTTGTCTTGCCCGCTGCACATACCTATATGTTGGTCGAGTCCCCTCCTGGCCTGGATGATACCCACTTGCTGAAATGCCAAGCATGTCTTGTTCCAGGACTGTAGGTACTCTTCAGTGCAGATGATGGGAAGATGTAACAAGAGAGCATCTTAATAGAGAATTTCTTGTACCAAGACTCCTCTGGGCCACTGGGCTAGGCCTAGGACCTAGCTAGGCATACAAGGCGGTACCTACAATAGCTGGGCCATGTTTTTGCTCACTATCACATAGCCTTACTCAAACTCGACCTGTGCAGCGCCTTGTTTAGGTACAAACATTTTTCACTCTCAAAACTCACTTTAAATCCCTCTCATCCTAAAATTTGCAAAGTTATAGTAAGTAAAAATTGCTGTTTAAAAAGGTTACACTTCGTAATTCTGAAGGTTCTTTATTCTGAAACATGTAAATTCTCTATACCTCGATGTTTGTTAATCCGAAAACGTAAAAGGGTTCGTTAATCCGAACATTTGTGTCGTTATTCCGAAGGTTCGATAATCCAAAAACGAAATAAGGTTCGATGTTCCTGAGGTTCGTTAGTCCAAAAACGAAATAAGGTTCGTTAATCCGAAAATGAAATAAGGTTTTTTGTTCCGAAGGTTCGTTAGTCCGAATACAAAAGAAGGTTTGTTAATCATTACGTTTTCGGACTAATGAACCTTCGGAATTACGAACCTCATTTCGTTTTCGGGATTAACGAACCTTCGGAATTACGAACCTCACTTTGTTTTCGGACTAACGAACCTCATTTCGTTTTCGGACTTACTAACCTTCGGAAATACAAACCTTCGGAATAACGAACCTTCGGAACAACGAAGCTTCGGAATTACAAATGTATGCGGTTTAAAAAATAGTAGACAGCTGGCAACCGTCTGTTTCGAGGAGTTTATAACATTTTAAATCTTTTTTTAAATTTCCCCTCGTACACAGACGGCTCGCTAGCGTGCTGCCACCATTAAGGGAGTTCCACTGAAAATTTCCCCCAACGGGGCTCATCGATTTTTGTCTTTATTTCATGAAAATAAATAAAAAGAACTTTACCAAAAAAAGATTATTATTCCGTTTTGGCCTGAAATGCACCAAAAAGGGGAAAAATAAACTGAGAAGGGTGACTTACTTTGGCTGTCGTGCAACTTCACTTCACTGTCTTATCCTAACTTAATACATTAACATCTATGGCCATTGAGTCCCCTGTAGCAAGAACTTCAGTCTCTGTATTTGGTGAGTGGAGCCAACAGAGTCTATTGGAACAATAAAAATAACAGAGACCAAAGCTTTTGGTCTAAAACATTACTAGACCCCTATAGAATAACTTACAAGGTACAAACTGAAATCTTTGCTGTTCTCGATAATTCTTGTCTGGTCTCTGACCCTGTATATTCTGGGCTGAGCTCGATTCGAATTTCAAAATATTATGTTGATGTACTTCGACTATGTACACTCATCCAGGCCAGTCCGCAATACGCTCTTGTACTTCCGTGCGATAATTTCTATCTAAAAGAAAGCTCAAATCAGTTTAACAAGGTAAAGCAGTCTTAAAAACTACACTGCGAGCTGTTTTTCGAATCTCGTTTGGAAAACCACTTAAGATCGCTTCCAAGACCTATTTGAGCCTGCTTCTACACATGAGATCTAGTTTCTATCAAACTAGTTGCCAGTAAACTAGTTTTTAGGACAAGTAGGGTGTAACAAAACATGATACACTGTACCTGAATTACAATAGTTGCAGGAGTCATAAGAAGAAGACACTTGAGCTATGAATAAAAAAAAGGAAACATCATGTGTACAGAAGTACATTTGTCTCAACACCACAACCAAGTGATTATTAAATTAAGTCAGAAAAAAGAGCACACAAGAACAATCAGTGTCAGTGATGTTTCAATCATCAAAGCAGTGCTGCAGCCAATGTTCTCTATAAATGCAATATTCTTTTTCCAGAACTCGCAGTGAGTTGTAATGTAATGACCATTGAGTCAATATAAAATGTGACATGTAGATAGAAACATTTAGCTTTTGATGGTATTTTCCTTTCCTTCAGAAATAATGACAGCTCTACAAATAGTACAGTACATCACTACAAATTATTCTTCCTTTTGAAATGAATTTTTGCTTCCTTTCTGGAACTTGTTTCCTCTTTGAAAAAAAAAAATATAAAGGAAAAGGAAGTAATCAGGTGATTTGTCTCGAACACTCAGTATTACAAACTTGATTTTGAAAATATACTTCTAATTATAATAATACATGATTTTGAAGCTTTAATTTGTGTGGAAAGATGTTTTTTTCATGATATTTTAGGAGAAAACAAAATTTCCACCTCAAATGTGATTTTTGTCTCGCCTTGCCTGCGTAGCGGAGCAAGACACAGGTATCACTATTGCCGGCGTCGTTGTCCTCAACAATTGTGTTGTACACCCAATAACTTTCTATAGCTTCGAGGTGGGATCACCAAATTCATACCAGAGGTCCATCTCCTAAAGGCACAGGTCAAGTTCGAATATGAGTATAATTTGAATAAGGTCAGAGGTCAATCAACTTTCCGTGACTGGCACTGTGCTATGTTGTACACATAATAACTTTCTATATCTTCGAGGTGGTATCACCAAATTCATACCAGAGGACCATCTCTTGAAGGCACAGGTCAAGTTCATATATGAGTCGAAGTTGAATAAGGTCAAAGGTCAATGAACTTTCCATGACTGGCACTGTGGTGTGCTATATACACACAATAACTTTCTATATCTTCGAGGTAGGATTGCCAAATTCATACAAGAGGTCCATCTTTTGAAGGTGCAGGTCAAGTTCGAATGTTAGTTGAATTTGATTAAGGTCAAAGGTCAATGAACTTTCCATGACTGGCACTGTGCTGTGTTGTACACATAATAACTTTTTATATCTTCGAGGTAGGATTGCCAAATTCATACAAGAGGTCCATCTCTTGAAGGTGCAGTCGTGCAGGTCAAGTTCGAATACGAGTCGAATTTGAATAAGGTCAAAGAACTTTCCATGACTGGCACTGTGCTATATTGTACACATAATAACTTTCTATATCTTCGAGGTGGGATCACCAAATTCATACCAGAGGTCCTTTTCCTAAAGGCACAGATCAAGTTCGAATATGAGTCGAATTTGAATAAGGTCAAAGGTCAATGAACTTTCCATGACTGGCACTGTGCTGTGTTGTACACACAATAACTTTCTATAGCTTGTAGTACTTCACTCTTGCATCATTTACTTATCATATGCACACAGATCACTTTAGAAAACCCTACTGCTAAAGTGAAGGCAAGATGCTAAAAATCACACACAATAAGTTTTTATATTTATCTTTCATGCACAACCTTTCCTCCATTTTTTCAAACAATAAGTTTGCCATAACACCTTAATAATTAATTAAATTCCACAGTCCTTCACGTTTATAATTTCGTGGAGCTCAATAAATTTTTTGAGGAGCTCAAATGAGCTCTTCAGAATCGCTCTCTGTGAGGAGCTCAAATCAATTCATTACAATACATGTATGATAAATTGTAGATTTTTCTTAACATTGTATATATGCGATAGCTGTGTTAGCTATTAATTAATCTTTGGTGAAACTAGGCCTGGGTCACGTCAATACATTTACAAGATATCGTACGCTCTCCTGCTAAAAAGAAAAAAAAATGAAAAAAAAAATTACTAAAATTTCACATTTTACATCTTTAAATCCATGAAATGGCCTTCTTTTTTCCATAATTCCTTGAAATTACTTTGATTTAGTTGAAAACTATCAGAAAAAGGAAGAGTATTCACCTCTTTCCCGACTCTGATTTGAACTTACCTTGGTAAATGTTGTAGTCCCACATGTAGACTTCCATGGTGTTGCCATGAAAATCTACATATGGGGCTACATGGGACTGCAATATTTACCGAGTTTAAATTAAAATCAGAGTCTGGAAAGAGATGAATATTCTTCATTTTCTGATAGTTTTCAACTAAATCAAAGTAATTTCAAGGAATTATGGAAAAAAGAAGGCCATTTCATGGATTTAAAGATGGGCAAGTCCAAGAATTCCGCGTGTTACGTATGGGACATTTCAGAGGCTTTAATGACCTGAAAAATAGTGTTAAATGATTTTGATTAGATTGAATACCCTTATGATGGTAGACATCTAGGAGAAGAATAATCATGCAAAAAATGGTGACATTTGACCTTGACCTTTTAGAGGGAAAAGATGGGCCGTTGCGTATGGGACGCAGAAAAAAGACAAGTTTTGAAACATTTTTTTCAAGTTGAGAATTCTCTGAAAGTATTTCATTTGACAACTTGTAACTTACTGTGATAAAAGTCACAATACTCTAGTATATGTAAGTCAAGTTTCATGTCATAAGCGAAATCCCTCTAATTACAGACTCTAATTAAACAAATTAATGACATGTTACGTATGGGACAGTTACGTATGGGACATTTTGTCCCCATAGAGAACATACACAATTTTCCCCAGAATTAAAAAAATTGAAATAATATAAGATATGGAAATAACAAAAGAGTTTCAGTCTTTTAAAATGTTCTATTGAGACATATTTGATATGACTGAAGAGGAAATTAGCCATTTCAACATTTTTTTCCCTTGTTTTTCATGGTTTCATGAATTTCTTATGTATTTCTATTGTTTTTTATTTTTCATATTTTTGTATTTTCACAATTTTTTTGCTTCAATTGCTTTCATTAATCAGTATTCATAACAAATCAGTCTTTAAAAACTAAAGAAAAGGTAAATAATCACTTTTTAGAGCACTCTTGAAATTTGTTTTTCTCCATTCACTTTGTACACAAAAAGGCCCAAGAGTGATATCTGTCGTCTATTATGTCAGCCACTATGGCTGATTAACCTAGACGTAAAATGTTTCCAAGGTAATTGGTGTACCAGTTTGGCGTTTACCAGCAAAAGATGCTGTCCTGCCGAGTTCCTACCGGAGTTACCACAAACAGAAAACAAATCTCCCCATTGACATTGTGTGTAAATGTCCCATACGTAACAACTTTTTAATTAACTTTTAATTAAAAGGTGAACTCTATTTTTGAAAACTTTTTGGGGTATAACATTTTCATACTTTATAAATTAGAACTTCCCAGAGATGCAACAATACAAGTATTGTATTATGAGAAATAACTTTAAAAAACATCCTCAAAATGTTACGTATGGGACATTCCATCCTTGGACAAGACCTAATTTGCACAATTAATTAGATGACACTTTTTGTTAGGGGGTCCATGTCCCACCTATGACTAAATCTAAAAAGTTTTTTTTTTTTCATTTTTTTTTTTTACAAATTTTCATGATATTTACATGTAGCTTGCACATTGGTCTTGAGGTAAAAATAAGCAAGACATATTTTTTTCATATGTTAGAAACAGTTGCCATGGTAATGGCATACTGTGGGGTATCAATCACCTTTAGTAATAGTTTCTAATAATATCTTTTAAAATTTTACCTATTATATAATCGAATGAGTATAGAATGTTGATTCAGGACACATTTTTAATAGCTTTGCCATTGTACCCAAACTGAACCTAATTTTAAGGGGGGAAGGGGAGATGCTGAAGTCTGCTGAATGGAAACTGAATGTGGCACAATGAAAATATGATTTAAAACCTTTTGAATTAATTGAAATTAACAACATCCTGTTGGCATGTGCATTTTAAGTAACAAGAGATCGGATTTGTGCAGCTTGCACTAAAGAAAGTTCATGGAACAATATTCCAACCTCATGGTTTCCAGTTGTAAACATTAATATGAAGAGTATTTGCATTTCATTTTCTTTCCACAGATACATATTTTAGGATGATCATGATGCTTGCTTTTCTACTGTTGGCATGTTTCTCTTTGTCTGCTCTTGGACAGGTTAGTCAATGATAGTATTTAGAAGTATCTATAAGGGGATTCACACGCTCACATTTTGTGTCATTCGAATGACGCAGTTTTAGTGTGTGAATGCAAAATAGCGTACTTTGAAATGCACAATTCAAATGATGGTATCGAGGTGTTTTCCAGTGATGATATCCCAGAATGACGGAGCGAAACAGCTGTGTGAGTGCTTTGACCTCCAAAACGTAATTCTGGGGGCAGAGCTTACGGTTACCTTCTTGACCACTTCCGCTGAAAAACCAGCTATTTTCAGCTGTGTTGGCAAATTTTAGCGATGCACGAGTGATTGACGGGGTACCAAAAACACGAAGTTCCTTTTATCGATGCGAAACGTAAAGCCGAAGGAGTCCTGAATCCTCCTGATCCGTGCGAATGGAAGATAATTCTTGTGTCATTACAATTCGGCATTGCAATTAAGCATTCAAATGACGCAAAATCCGAGTGTGTAAAACCCCTCTTTAATGTCATGTCATTATTTTTATCATTTTAAATATGTTATGAAATTTAATCTTAACCTTAATGCCACCATGCTATTTTTTTTTGGGGGGGGGGGGGCTTGCATAATGCAGTTAAAAAGTGAATCTTATATCATGAAGTTAGAATGTGGGTTAACTTCAGATGTTGTGACAACACACATTGTTTTTGTTTGTTTTTCAGAGGCTCTTTGTTGGACTTTTATTGATTAATTGCATGTCAAATGAATTGGTATGAATATATATTAACATGTATTTGTTTTTCTGTTTTTTTTTTTAAGATACATTAGTGAATGTATTTGTTTTTATACATCATGAAATCAGTTGATTTTATTATGTTTAAATGAAAATAATGATACATTTGTTATGAATTTTGGCTGGAAACAGAATTCACATGGGATGAAATTGGAGTTGGAGGAGGGAAAACTTGTCCTCAGAAAATCATTTTTGTGGCTAATTTGCCTTAGAGGCTTTTTGCTCAGGATTAACATTCTTGGTTTATTATCCAATGGGTTACATGTTGTAGGTACATGTAGTTGTGTTTGTTGGATAATTTTTAATTTTATCAGGTTCCTTGGGATATTTCTAGGGGGTATTATTTCTTTGACAGTATAGAAATGAAATATTGGGCTATTGATTTGGGTATTTTTGTGTCTGGGTACATAAAATTTATCAATGAGTATCTATGGGTCTATTGTTGACTTTCATGGAGTTTTAGGCAGAACTACCGGTAGCGCAAAATGTGTTTCAGACTGTGTGTCATCTTTGGCCCTGCTGTCCAAAGTCCATCAGTTCTGGCTTTGAACATTTTTTATATGCCATGGCTGGGATTTGAACCCACGACCATGTGATTGAAAGATGAGAGTAGTTTCTGAAGAAAAAAATATCAGAACAATACATGATATTGCCTTGTACAGTATGTTTACCAGTATAAAGATTGTGACCTAATACTGTAGTTAGTGCAGACCCAATACCATAAAAAGTGAATATGAACAACAGCAATTCATACTCTATCCTACATGTAATGTAGGTTCTAGCTTAATGCTTAAGGAAAATAGTGGCAGCAAACGATGATTTCATTATAAAGTCTGTAATAATCGATGTTAATTTTCACCATATCATGGTAGATTAAGAGATGGATTATTTGCATGTTCATATCTAACTCCGTGAAATCATGAAATCTTAGCGTTAAAAAATGACCACACTGAGGATCGCCAACACATATAAGGACACGTGTGACTGGGAGAATGTACATTCATTGCTTGGAGAAAGACCAGACATCTGGGGAGAATTTCATAGGACATGTCAGACATTTTATAATAATGATAATAATAATGGATTTGTATGTATAGCACATGTATCCACCTTGCTACATGTAGGTGCTCAAGGCGCTCCTTTATTACCTCGGCTAAGCTAGTCTACCGATTCTGGTGCGCACAGCTTTTATCCGACAGTTGCCATAGTATTACTGCTACTCAGCTATTAAATCAGAATCAAGGAAAGATGTCAGATCTGACAACTTGTTGGACAAGAATGTTGATAAAATGGTCCCCTGGCTGAAATGTCATCATAGGGATGCTAGTTTTCAGGCAAAGCCTGAATTCAGGCCCTGGCAATTTATTTTCAGGCCATAGTTTTAGCATTTTTGTGTACAAAATATTATTTTCTAGGTGATTTTTATGCCCTTTGATCAATTCCAGCTGGCATCCCTATTCTCAGCAATGGCACATTTTTATACCAGAATTATGTTGTACATTAACATATATACCTCTCGTCCTCTTGGGTGTTATTTTATTGGGTTATGCTTGAAATCCTTTCCAAATTGTTACCACATCTGACGTTGATGTTTTCATCCCTCAGATTGTCAACAGTTGAATTTTATTTGACCCTTATGTCAACTTGAGTTTAATAAAGAGAAACATGGATGTTTTATGAAGGTTTGGCAAAAATCAATTTAACAGAGAGATGTTATTTTAGCAGATTGCATTAGCCAACATGTGCCTGCCTCTATCTGAAATGGTTGAATTAGTGCGCGTTCACAACCTCCATGCGCTTGTACTATGACGGATGGTGGTAGTGCATGTACTTTGGCTATTGCTAACCACTTGCTTAGCAACCAAGCATGCGCTGAACAATGCTGTTAAATGTTCATCTTGGTTTAAGGTGCTCAGCCGAGCAAGAAGTTTCACTCATTTGTGCATGCTGGAGGCAGCGTATATCTAGCTAACAGACCCGATTCTGTGCCGCCAGAAGGAGTTTGTAAGAACCCTTGCGCTATTTTAGTTGCTTCACTTCAATTTACAGCTGGTACTATTAAGCCTAATTTTTTAACCTTGACAGCCAATCATGGCTCACCATTTAGCGTCCATTGTCTGGTTACGGTTCTATCATTGTTTTGCTCTAACTTTTTAGTCATTCATGCGATTTTACTCCGATTTAATAGTGCATGTCGAAAAGCTTTAGTTATATGTCCGTTTTTAAGGCTATTTTAAGATGTTATTTTGTGAAATCAAATGTGAACAACTACATGTACCTCTCAATGTTATGAATTCCATAAATTTCAATTTTTGTCTGCTTGCATAGTATAGCATATTGACTACATGATACATGTACATGTAGATGCTGCTTTCATAAAATGGCAGTGAACGCGTTTGCGTTGTCAGTACAGTATTTAGATCTTGACTAACACTAAGATTTTGAAATGTCATTACTTTAATAGAAATTATACATGTAGGGCTTATTTCTTAAAACTTGAACAAAAGGGAAATCAATTATCACTGATCACTTTGCTTGAGATTCAGGTCACATGATCAAGGCCAAATGTTAGCATCAATAAACTGTGACCATGTTGTGCAGTCAATGTATAAAAAACTTAACCAAGGTTAAGATTTTTGAGTTTCCAAGATATCTTTGAAATTATACATCCCTATTCCATAAAACTAACTTTCATAGAAAAAGTATCTGGTTGCTAGGCAAAAGTCATGGGGGGTGTCACTAAAAATATTTGTAGGATTTTTACTTTTCAAGATGTTTGAATTATTACCCAGTATTATGTCTAACATTGATGCCTTATTATGGTTATCAGGTACATGTATATCAGATATGAGTTGAGTATAGTGTAAGGACACTGGGTCAAGGTCAAAGGTCATTTCAGATATAACTTGGAAAATAATTGATATTTTGAATTTGTTCATTATAATTACATGTAAGTACTGTTGGCCTACATTAAATGAAACTTATACAGTATGACATTATTATTGGATATCATAAATTAAATGAAATTAGGTCAATAAACCTAGGATTTTATTATAAAAAAAATCAATGTTTTTTTTTGGTTTGCTTTCTAAAAGAAATATTCATCTTGTAGGCCTATTTGTAATGTACATTGTAGTTTTCAAAGTCACACTGCTGCTGAATTGAATTGCAAGGTATACCTCCAGAGGCATTCCACTTGTTGATTATTCAAAATGAGTCACTGGAAATATATTTCTTAAGTACTTTTTTATCAAATGATTTCTATTATTGAATACACCAGGTGAAATAATTTTCAATTTTTTTCAAAAGAAAGGATATTTTTTAACAATTTACACAATGAATTCAGGATCTCAATGCATTTGATATCACAATTTAAGTAAAAGAACATTGTTGATCTCGGAACAAACATTACATGTATGTCATGCTTTCCCAACTCTAATTAATTGCCTCAAACACTTTAGGCCTACATGTATACCTTTACATGTTATGTCTCTATTCTTATATTAATGTGAATTTCGGCATAATACAGTGTACTTCAGTTATCATAATGCTTTGATAATGCATTTCACCCCCCCCCCACACATTGTGAATGAGAGCAAAGAGGAAGTTTGGAAAAGAGAAAGGTCATTTGAAACCATATCGTCAACACTTTATGACATAATTTGTACTCATTATTGTAGTGATTTGATCATAGCTCTATGATTTGATCATGATATTAGCCTACATGTATGTGACTATGAATATAGAGGTACATGTACATGTACATACATTTATATCCTTTCTCTAGAACAGAATTTGTACATTGCCAGGGTGCAAACTGCAAAGAGTAGAAATTAGATTGCATAGAATATAAAATAAGATAGATTTATCTTTATTAAATAATGAAGAATCAAAGATTGATGGTAGCATATTGTTTTATTGATACATGAATTGACCAAAGTTATATTGTACATAACATGTAATGTTCATATTTTTGAAATTTTATTGTCGATAGACAAGTGGTGTGTATAAGATCTCTAGAACATTTTAATAATAACATGCAATTCTGCACATCATGATATGATTTGCATGGTGTTCCGGGGGGGGGGGGGGGGGGCACTTCCATTGACGAGTGGACACCATGCGCGACCATGGGGTCTCGAAAAGCAGCCTAAACACGTATTTTCCATATTCTAAAAATGCACCCCTTAACAAGTATTGGCGTATGAAACCCCTTAAGATACTCTTGGCAAATATTCCCTGAAATGAACCCCTAAACAAGTACAGGAATATTATATCACGGGTCCTTCGGTAGTCGGATTTACCTTTACTTTACACATAATTTGGTTTAGTACGACCCCACCTTCCACACCTCACGCAAATCTGACTCTAAACACGTAGTGTTGGGGCAAAAGTATCCTTTATAAAACATTTATTTTGTTTTAGCATCCCCGCAAATTTGACCCGAAATAGATATCCTTTTTTCATTATATTTGTATTTTTGACCCCCCTTTTTACGTGTTTCTTTGGTCGTGCATGGTATCCACTCGTCAATGTAAGTGCCCCCCCCCCCCCCCCGATGGTGTTACCAGGCAGGAAATCTCAAAATTCTCTGGTGTTACATTTGGATTTTTGAGTACACAAAGTACATGTGTACTTTGTACATACATGTATGCCAATGTACATGTATTTACAAGTAGTACACATCCATACAGTAGCAGTACACATGAGACCGGGCATGAGACTGCAAGATGTGAAATTACATTAACAGGGGAAGTTCACCCTGAAGAAAAGTTTGTTGTTAAAATGACAGAAAGAAAAGGAAATTATTGTAGAAGATTTGAGGAAAATCCATTGAAGATTACCATAAAGTTTAATTAGAATTAAGCTTTGGATTTATGACTTCAAATCAAGCAGCTGCCCCATAATGTAAAATGCATAAATTTAATTTTTTTGTATGGTTAGTGATGATTTATTGTTTTCTTTTTCAGAAGAAGAGTGAAATTACTGGTCTGTTGATATGTACATTGTTTTAGTTCTAGTACTAGGAAGTGGTTGGTTCTATTGTGCTATAATGACAATTACATGTACATGTGCAATGATTTTTTTTTTAGGATATTGGCATAATCTATGTGTGTACCTTTCGTATATCTTTGCAAGTACATGTAAACTGCTAAAATTGCTATTTTAAATATTTAATTATTTTTTTAATTATTGATAGTGGGGAGAGATACTAAATTTGAATTCTAACAGCTGAAAATGGATAAATGCCAAATTTACATTCTAATATCTGAATAAACATTAAAAATGACCACTACACCTTTTTTGGATACTCCAGTATTATACAGATTACTGACCATTTACCTTCGTTAATACAGGCTTTTAATGTTCTTATATTTACAATTGTTTTAAAACATGAATTTACTGTGTTAATAAAGATGTTGAAATTTATCTCACAATTGTATATTGTAAGCTTTAATGTGCATTAAAGATGTTTAAAAATGATAACATGTAAACTAATGTATATTGAGTGAATTCTCCACACAGATCTGACATTTCACATAAACATTGGATAGGCCTATACATGTATTTAGATCTTTAACAAAATAGCAACCCTGTCTTGGGGGCATTTTATTGTCAGTTGGATGAGGGCAACTTAACAATTTTGGTTTTGGGCCAAATTCAAAAATATTGTGACAATGACGATGATCTGTTTTAATCCTTAAGGATCATAAAGTCAAAGGTCAGTTGTGTACTCAAACCCAGTGGTGCTGAATATTTTGGGGTAATCTCATAGTCTATAAAGTGCTTAGAGACGTTCCAATGTATTATGCGGTGTTATATGAAAACAGTTCTAATTAGAATTGGGGCTTTTAAAGTACATGTAAAAATGTTAATATAGAAAATTTCCTTTCCAGACCCAATGCTCTTTTACCTGTCAGAAAATGGCATTCAGATACATGTACATGTAGGTCATGGTGGTCAGGAATTTTAGCAAGTACATGTAAAACACAAAATCAAGGCTTTTTATGTTCCCAACAATTAAAATTCTATAAAAAAACATACCAGTACTTAATTTCCAAACCAAAATCGATAAATTCGGAAGTACAGATTATTAGCATGTTACACCTCCTCTCCTTCCTTTCCAAAATCACTATTCTGTACGATGTCTTTGCACAGAAGGTTGCCATTTGACTCGCTCGGTACAGAGATGGATCATTATGGAGATTGCTTGTGCCTGTCCATTGCTGCAAAAAAATATCAAATATATTGCGACCACCATTCACTGAAGATGATACTGAAGAATCTAGATTTAAAAAGAATTATAATCACAACCTGCTAATTCCATAATTACAAGTTTTATATTTGAATGTAAATTTTGTGAGAAAGCTCAAATAATTTCATTATCAAACTATTAGCATGAATTTGTACTACTGTCACGTCAGATCACCGGAATGGGAATACATTACAGGAATCCGATTGCACCGTATGAATTCTGGTGTTCCAGAATCCATGACTCAAGGCTAACAGAGGTTGTGAATCATTGTCACAATAACTTTTAGATCAATTTGGTAAATGAGACTATATCTTATTTCATGATTTTTGGGAGTGAGGATCTGATTATAATTTTAAATCTTTGAAAATGATATAAGGCAAATAAGCGGTAAGTTAAGTGTGTAAAATATCCTTTTGATCTGCCAATACATGTACACTCTCAAGAGTCTGGTTGTGTTGCTTATTTCATCTTAGATTTTATCTACTTGTACATCTAGTATTCATCTACTGTTTTAACATGTACATGTATATGCTCTTCTGCCATAGACTTGCAACCCTCCTACCTGTTTTGTGAATGGGACACGGGAAATTCAGTGTCAAAGCTGTCCATTTGGTTTTGGAGTAGTAGTGGAAAATCGGGAGCCCTTGCTATGTAGCAGTTCTCCACCGAGGAACACCAAGTGTGAGCCATGCGTATCTGGTAAGTTATTTCTTTTAAAGCTTACAGGAATTAGATCAAACCAATGTCTTGTGCATCAATTGATTATATAGAAAATAAAGATGATAATGGGAAAAATTAGCAACGATAATTCTGTTCAAGCCAGTATTTGGCGAATAGGTATAAAATACATTTTTTATTGTAAGATCTCATGAGCTAAAGCTCATAGTAAGCAACCCATTACTCTCTGTGATACACTTATGATTTTCCCCTCATTGCCATGATTTTAATTAATTTTACATGAATAAATGAATAAAATTGAAGCTAGAAAATAAAGGTTTTTAATACCCTGCTATGGTTCACAGAATAGAGTTTGTACATGAAAATTAATCAAAATGGTTTTATGTTCTTGCTGTTGAAACTTGTACATGTATGATTTTTTTTATGGCTTTAATAGCCAAAAACAGCACCAAGGTATTGTGGTATTGGTTGTGGACTGGTATTACACATACTGAATCAACTATTCTACATAATAATGATGATAATGTAGATGTAACCCCCCCCCCCTCTCTCTCTCTAAATTTGACATCACAATCGTACAGTTCCTCAAAGCTCTACATGTACATGTACCTTTCTCTATGAGCACTGTCCCCTACTCTCTCACTCTCCAGTGTTTTGTAAGACCCCTGTTACATCTGAGAGATTCCCTTCCTCGGGCCGGCCGGGGGCCTATCTCGGGTCGGAAAGAAATCAGATGTAAACATCCCAAACCTACCTCGGGCCACCTTTTAGCGAACCTACCCTAGACCACATCCAGAGGTAGTCTCGGGTAGGTATCGGGCCGGCCCCGGTCCACCGATTTGTAGATGTAAACGCACACAAGCTTTCAAACTTATATCGGTCCGTTCGCCAGCTGTTAAATTACGTCATAGCGCGCGCTGTCTCCTCCCCAGTCCCGTCGTTCTTCGAATGTTTTGTGGCATGTGACATGTGAATTGTGATTGATAAAGTTTTTTATTTGAGTGGAAAGAAGGAAGCATTTTAAACGTATCCTTTTCAAGTCGATCATATCTTCAACGACTGCTGGGATCATCAGCATTCTTCCAGAATAACGAAATGTAAACAACTTCAATTAGCGCGCGCAAATTATTCAGAGCCTAGATTGAGAGCGCCCTTTGGTGTCAGCAATCGGATACCGCTCGAAACCGTAGCGATAGGGAGGGAATCAACGCTGTGATGTAAACAGACCACATTTCGGACTCGGTCCGTTCGCGAAGCTAATCCACCGATAATCCAGTCAAGGTTGCAAGTGGACTCGATCGGGTCTCGGGTAGGAAACTTTCAGATGTAACAGGCCTCTTAGTCATGCAGACTGTCCAAAGTATTATTCTTCCCTTACCCCTTGCCTCAAATTTCCCTGTCAAAAACACCACTATTTGTCACTTCTGAAGTAATTTAAAGAGCAAGCAGTGTTTGGTTTTTTGTTTTTGTTTTACTGATGCTCAGGTTTTTATGCACACCACTTTGAGGTGAACAAACTTAGTATTAAGAATGGTGTTTTATTTTTTATTTTTATTTTTTTTGGGGGGTGACTTATTCATCTTAATCGACTTAATCTTCTTTTGAAAGTAAGCACTGCCGTTAAACTGAATTGCATAATGCAGGCGATGCTGCCAGAGGCATTCCTGTTATTTTCAGTATACTTTTTTATTCAAAATCTTTGAAGCAACATTTTCTATCCTTCTCATACACACAAAAAAATGTTGTTCATGTAAATTTTTCTGGTCACTTATATGTATATTGCAATATCAACATTCAACATTGTTTGGCATAAAATACTGAACAAAGCACATGAAAAAGAAATGTGTGACCCATAGACCCATGTATATATTGAGGAAAGAAGGTTTAGGTACATGTATCATGAATTGATTACCGGTACAACGTGTGTTATACCTGATTTGTGGCTTTATCACATTTTGTCTTCAATCATGTTTGATAGCCACCAAAGTAATATTTTATTTTGTAAACCTTCTTATTTGCAGGAGTCAATTACTCTGATACAAATGATCAAGAAAGCAAATGCTTGAGATGTCTAGAGTGCCGTATTGACAAGGAAGTAGAGTTTAAACCATGCACAACGGAATCTAATACAGTATGTATCTGTAAAGAGGGGGAGTATTACTACAATGATGGTCTTGATTCCTGCTATAAGTGCACAGATTGTGGAGAGGATGAAGAAGAGACAAGTCCATGCACTCCTACTGAAAACCGAGAGTGTGGACCTAGGAGAAGTCCTCCTGTTACCTCACCTGCTCCTGTCCCCTCACCATCTTCTGTCTCTCCAGTTTCCCCAATAGTCAACAGGACTTCACCAACCGTCAACCCCAGCCCAAAGACAAGTAAGTTTTCAGCTCCAGTCAGATGTATTTTTGTGTGTGATATAGCTCAATATCATTAGACGGGATGTGTAATTGTTGTCTTTAAGATTACACTGGCCTATAAAGGGATCGTTTGTGATTCAGTCTTGAGAGGCACCATTGTTCTTTGGCTAGACATCATTCTGCATTTTCTCTCCACCCAGATGACAAAGAAGAGAAAGTTCTGAGAGACAAAATTCTACCAGAGCCCAAATAGAAAAAAGAAATCTGGTATTATGACAACAAAAATGGATACATGTTATGAAAAAGCATATAATTCAGAATTAAATGAACAAATGAAATACATGTACATGACCGCAAAATGATATCAAAATTAAGAAAACAGGTTTGAAATGCAATGGATAATATTCAAACCTCTACATGTACTAGTCAGGCAGCATATGTCATCTACTTCGACAAATTGGTTAAGTCTGATTTTTCACTTTTATGTGATTGGTGACATCACAAGGAACAACTTACAACTTGGTGACAAATTTCTAATGGTCATCTTGACCATGTGAGGGGTCAAAATGTGGTCAATAGGGGTCAATTTTTGAAATTGCCCTGATCGTGTCGAGTCATACATCAAATTGTTTGTTTCTTTATACTGAACAAAAAAGTGTACATAGATATATACTCTTGACCTCCCGTTAAAAAGTTATGACCGGAAAGGTCGAAAGGTCAACAAACTTTCGGTAAATGGCAAATTACACTGAAATTAATAAGAAAGCTCCTTTTTCGTATTTTTATGCATGTGTGTACTTTTTTTTATTTTCGATTTGATAAGTCCATCGTCAGAGGTCCTTATCCAGAAGATATGAATGGTCAAGACAAGGTCAGGGAAAGGTCAACAAACTTTCATTAAGAGCGGTTAGAATCTAAGAAGTAATTGGTTCTTTATTTTGAAAAGACTCTCTATCTAAGAAGACATCCATTAGATAAAAAAGGGGTCAAATGTGCTCACTTGAGAACAAAATAGAGATAGACGTTGCATACATTCAGTAGTATTGCAGGAATACTTTGAAACGACTTGACAAACCCTAATGCCCTTAAAATCGTATCATCTTCATGATGTTATAAGTGCAACCAGCTCTTTCAAAGTTTCTTGATTTAGGAATTCAGTTCAAGTTAAATTCATTTTCCATTTACTAGTCTTTGATGTGGATAGAAACATTTCATCCATTTGCTTTGTACACAATATTTTAATCAATATAGTATTGTAATGTATTGGGGTATAAATATGTAATACTATGTTAAAAGAATAAACTAATCTATTGATCAGTGCTTCCAGCTCCTAAAAAAGATGCCTAATATCTTATTTTGATTAACTTGCGAATAAGATAATGAGGTTAGGATTGAGGATGATGATAGGTATAGGGCTCCAATTGCTCCTTATATTTCTGACAATTAAGAGGCAACTTCGTACAGGCATGCACATTGTAATCAGTCATGTGTGTCTATAATGCAAATGTGATATATTCTGACCAGTACTCGATCTCTGGAGCCAAGAAGGACTACACATTTCTGATTATGTGCTGCCATTATTACGGCTTGTTCTATTTTTTCCCCGGATTTTATCAAGTGTGTTTTTTTTCCCAGAGCATACAACATGAGACTAAACTTAATACCAGTTCTCACAGCTGCCCCAGAAATTGTGAAGACTTTAGTTTTTACTGAAAAATTAATATAATTGACCAAAAGTATGCACGAAATCCTTAAATTTCACGTTGCAAAATGCAAAAGGGCCCCCAATGATAATAGTCAGGGGCCTTAGGCCATAAATTTGAAGTTTTGGGGACAGAGTTTACAAAAGCACCAAACTTTCCCTATGTCACTATTAGGTCAATAGCTTCATTTTTTCCCACAGAACATGGTGTTGAAAATTGCATCTTCATGCAAAAATATGCTAATTTATGCAAATCAGCAGTATTTTATGCATGAAGCCTTATGCCATTAGGAATCAATTTTTTTTTTTTTTTTTAAAGATACCAAACTTTAGGAAAGTCTCTATCAGGTCAAGAGCTTTAATTTTTCCCACAGATCCTGGTGCTGAAAATTGCAACTTTATGCAAAAATATGCTAATTTATGTAAATTTGAAGTAAGTTATGCATGAAGCCATGCCAATAGGAATTGATTAATAAAAGTAAATAAAGAGATACCAAACCAAAGAAAGTCTCTTTTAGGTCAATAGCTTTAAATTTCCTTATCAAACATGAAAATGAAATCGTGTTTTTATGCAAAAATATGTTAATTTATGGAAATTAGCAGTTGATTTATGCATGAATAGTAAAAATTAGTAAAAAGGAATAAAAAGAAACCAAACTTAAAGAAAATCTCTATCAGATCCATAGATTTAATTTCCCTATCAAACGTGCTATTGAAAATCACGTCTTCATGCGAAATATGCTAATTTATGTAAATTAGCAATTATTTTATATGTGTAAATTAGTCCCATTCCAGTGGGTTTAACAGTGGAAAAGGGGCCAAACTGTTGAAGTACCTCTATCACTCAGTTCAAATCTTCAATTGTATGCTATTGAAAATCCCGTTTCCATGCAAAAGTGTGTTATATTATGTAAATTAACAGTAATTTATGTATGAAGCTGTATTCCATTGACTAATATATATAACATAAAGCATAAAGCCGTATGCCAACCAGAACAGTGGCAATAATCGAGCCAGAGCGGCCAGAATCGAGCCGAATTTAGCCCGAATCCTCTGATTTTCGCCAAATGACGACCTGAATAACGACCCGAATCGAACGATTATGCCCGAATTTGCAAAGTACGCCACAGAATTTTCCGAAAAATGTGCCAGATTCTTTCGAAATGGGCTATAATTTACCGATTCGGCAGCTTTTTGGATGCCATTTTTCTAATTTCTGGCCAATTCATCTCATTCGTCTGTATTTTTCTTTGTATTCGAGTAATGATTCGTATGATATGGGGGGGGCAAGAGTCGGCTTTAATTACTCTACGACTGATACGAATCGAGTCTTCCCAAAATACCCCCCAAATGCCTCCAAAAGTCCAACCGAATTCCATCGGAATACATCCCGAATGTGGCCCGAATGGAATTTGTTGTGGTCACATTCGGGAATAGTCTGGAGGGTATTCGGCTGGTTTTGAACATTTCAAAATGAGCTGAACTTTTTCAGCGAATGTTCCCGAATTTTCTTGCATTTACGAAGGCAAAACAGAATATTCCTGAAACCACCAGAATACGTGTATATGGATGGAATCGCAGCTGATTCGGTTCCGTTCTAACCCTAGCTTTAAGCAAAGGGTTACACCAAAACCAAATTCTCCTGAACAAAGTCGGATCAATATTATTCTGCCCAAAATGGCCTGGATTATTCATCTCGGATTCGGGGAGCTCCTGGAATCGCTTCGGAAGGATCCGGGACTATTCTGTTCTCCCTCCCCAACGGAAACATTCATGGAGAGATTCTGCTTGTCTTGAAAATTTTAAAACCAGCCGAATATCCTCCAAAATACTCCAGAATGAGGCCAAGACACATTTTTTCGAGCCACATTTGGGATGTATTTGGATGGAATTCGGTTGAATTAATTTTGTGAAGGCATCTGGACAATTATTTTGGGAAGTCGATAGCTCTGATTCGGGACCCATTCCAGACAGATTCGACTCTGATTCGGCCTAAAATTGATTGGGAGAATTTGGTCTTGGTGTTACCTTAGTTTTAGAGATAGAGATCAATTCATTTATAAGCCAATAAAGAAAAATCACTGAAATTATTCAAGTCACCTTCAATCAAGGGACGACAGAAAAAGAAGGAGGATCAGGTCTCTTTGCTCAAAACTTATGTGTCTTTGTTCTAAAAAAAATAGTCAAGAGGCATAGGCGGCGGAAGCGGGGAGGGGGGACGTGTCCCCCCCTAAATTTGAGGAGGGGGGACGGTCCCCCCCCCTAAATTTGTTGTTGATGACCTTTTTTTTTTTTTTTTTTTTGCTTGTCAATTTTTTTTTGGTTGTCCCCTCCTAAGAGGGGCAGACATGCACAGTTTTTTCTGCCATGAGAACCATCCATATACCCTCCTCTTTCTGACAGGGGAAAACTCTACTTGGGAAAGAAATCTGACCTCTTGAATTGCTTTGAAAAGAAAGATGAAATACTGTTTATCTTTTCCATATGATTTCGGGTTTTTTTAATTGTGAAAGGGGTATATGCACAGGATTTATAATTTGCATAAATTTGCATTTTAAACATGATGCTCTCGTCTGGTCGCATGGAAAGTCACCATAATGAATGAATTGTGTAACAGTGTCTCATATGCATAGTGTTGTGCTTGTCCCTCGGTTTAAAACCTCAAAATAGGATAGTTGATGAGTTTTACACATATTTGCATAAATTTTGCATAAATTTGCATTAACATTGAAAATTGATTCATATTCAGGAGCTGAAAAAAAAAGAAAAGAAAAGAAATAGGCTTCTATAGAAAAGTTTAGGTCTGTACTATACATATACATTAATTCACGGTGAATAGTGTGATGTTGCATAATTTTGCATAAATTAGCCCTATGAAAAAGGATTCCAGTCATTGATATCGAGGCATCCTATCAAGAATTAATGCTTTTGGTACCAGTGACACATGTGGAAAAAAATGTGATTTTGACAATTCTATATGTCGATATATGGTAATACATGTGTTTTTACATGTGATTTGCATATAATTTGCATAAATTAACCTTAATTGATTCATACTCACCAATTTTATAAAAATCGACCTGCAGTTAAATGCTTAGCAAAAGAAAACCCAAATACACACAAACTGGGCATTTGAAAATTATTTTTAGTGAGATATGGTGAATTATGAGTTTTTTGCATAAAATTTGCATAAATTAGCATTTTAAAATAGGGTGCCCTTCACCGATTTCAGGGCACCCTAACTAGAATTAATGCTTTTGATACCAGGGACCCACATGCAAAAAATGGCACTTTTGTAAATCCTGTCCCCAAAATTTTGCTAAGGCCCCTGACTATAAGCTCAGAACAGCACATGCACCAGAAATGTGTAGCCCTTCTTGGCTTCAGAGATCGAGTAATGGTCAGGATATCACATCTGCATAATGGACACCCATGACTACAATGAGCATGCCTGCACGATCGATGTTACCTCTTTGCCGGAAATAATATAACCGTCACACATTAGAACTAATTGAGGAGCAATTGGAACCCAACTTATCATCCTCAATCCTAACCTCATTATCTTATTCGCAAGTTAATGAAAATGAAATGTTAGGCATCTTTCTTAAGAGCTGGGAGCACTCATCAATCGATTTGGTTTTTTTTGTGTTAACATAGCATTTATACCCCAATACATTACAATAATTTAAGTAAATTAAAATATTCTGTACAAAGCAAATGAAGAAAATACTTCTTTACATATAAGACTAGTAAATTGAAAATGATTGAACTTGAATTGAATTCCTAAATAAATAAATTTAAAAAAAATCGGAAAGAGCTGGTTGCACTTATCACACCATGATGATGATAAGATTTTAAGGGCATAATGGTGTCAAGTCGTTTCAAAGTATTAATGCAATACCATGATACCACACTGAATGTATTCAACGTCTATCTCTGTTTATCTGTTTTTTTCCTAAACAAGCACACTTGACCCCTTTATATATAATGTCTTCTTAGATAGAGACTTTTCAAAACAATGGCACCCACGAAAAATAAGACTTCTAAAATTCTAACCACTTTTAGTGTATTTTGACTTGTAATGAAAGTTTGTAGACCTTTTGACCTTTCCCTGACCTTGTCTTGACCCTTTCTATCTTCTGGATAAGAACCTCTGACGATGGACTTATCAAACTCGAAAATAAAAAAAGTACACACATGCATAAGAACACGGAAAGGAGCTTTCTTAACAATTTCAGTGTAATTTGCCATTGCCGAAAGTTCGTTGACCTTTTGACCTTTCCGGTCATAACTTTTTAACGGAAGGTCAAGAGTATATGGTTGTGTACACTTTATTGTTTAGTATAACAAGGCAAACAATTTGATGTATGACTCGACACAATAGGGGCAATTTCAAAAATTGACCCCTATTGACCACATTTTGACCCCTCACATGGTCAAGATGACCATTAGAAATTTGTCACCAAGTTGAAAGTTGTTCCTTGTGATGTCACCAATCACATAAAAGTGAAAAATCAGACTTAGCCAAATTTTCGAAGTAGCCGGTAAATCATGACATATGCTGCTTGTATCAGGTGCACCATTAAAACTTTAACAATGAGGCATTATACAACGATACACAACTACAAAATTATTTTTAATATTGTTTGATCCTTTTAAGTTTGTCAGTATAACTGGCTGTAAAGGAAACATTGATTCCTGTTTGCCAATTTCGTTTTCTGTATTATTCACAGCCACATTTTCCCTGTAAAAGGCAGTATTAACCCTAAATAGACTGGGCTATTTCGACGCCTAAGAAGACTGGGGGGGGGGGGCTGATTCAGCCCCCCCTTATGATCTCGGCCGGCGATCGCGACAAAAATTGGCACACGCGTTACCCATGGCATTATCTACAAAACTATAACATCAAATTCTGCAAAAAATCTCATGTCTCATTAATTATGCTAATTTATGCATAAAATCATAAGTTTGCTCTAATTAATAAAATAATGCCCCTGATGCTAATTTTTGTTTCACATACTCTAGATAGGCATCTGATCAAATTGAAATTAAAAATATTTCAAAATCACATTTATTTTCTTATGTATTCTATTGTTTTCTAAATTTCCTATGTATTTCTTTGTTTTTTTACTTTTTGTTTTTTATTGTTTTTTCAATGGAAATTGTTGGGGAATTTATTTTGACCATAAAAAAGATCAAATTGATTGATTTTAAGCAGTAAAAGGAAAAATAATGATACATTTATGAATTTTGGCTAAGAACACTATTTGCATTTGATATGTACACAAATTCACGTTTTTGAGTAATTTGGGGTCTGCATGCACTTACGAAATGTTGCGTAATTTTGGAACCGCCTACCCGGGGATCACAATTTTGGTCTCAAAAGTTGCACGAGACTTGAAAGTAAAATGTCAGCGAGCGACGCGGTCAAAAAATTTCGCGTGGCAGATTTAGCGCAAAAAATGTCGAGGGGGGGGGCTGAATCAGCCCCCCCCCCGAGTCTTTTTAGGGTTAAAGTACATCTTGCCCTCTTCAATACAGAAAATAAGTTAGACAGGATCCTGTGCCAATTTACAGAGCACAAAATAATTATTACTGTATAATTTCTATTACCCTTAAGATCTTGGCAGCGTAGAAAATACATTAATGCAACAGGCAATTTTGCCCTTATGGCAGCCTACACTGCCCCCAAATTGCATGCTTGGGTGGGGTGATCCTCTTTTCAAGATTTGCCCAAAGATCTTCCAAACACAATATTCAACTGATTTTAATAGAAAAATCAATATTTTACATGTATTTGCCTTTATGCATGATTGCTTATTGTGTAAAAAGGTAGCCTTATTAATTTTGGGCATCCATGATACGGAATAGGGGAAGGTGGGGTAAGTTGAACATAGGGGCAAGTTGAGCCACCACCCCCAGGCCAATAATGAATGAGCTGGACATTGTGGTGGTGTCATGTATTGATGACCCATTACATAACCCCTAACCCCACCACATTGTTTTCAACTTTGAAACAAAAAGTACTTTTTTAGAGGGAAAAATACAAATTTTAGCAAAAAAGTTAAAAAGGGTGTGAAATAGATAAGTGCTTTTTACACACACACATCTTTACATATATAATAAAAACATAAGAACAACATTGTTAGCCTAGATAAGAATCTTCATTCTTGTCAAAGTCTTTTACATGATGGATGCATAAGAAATGTGTGGATGTGAAATTATCACATTAAGTTCGGACTGGTGTAAGTTGTGCCAGCCAACATGGGCCAAGTTGAGCCATGTTAATTCTTATGGTGATGTATATAAACAAACCTTAAAAAGCCATAGATATGTAGGCAGAAATGAGCAAATTCACATGACTGTTCTCTTCCTTTTAGACTGGAATACTCCCCAGGGAGTGGAGGATGTGCACACATTGTGTGCGGGAATGACTGATTGAATCCGATGACCGGGGTAATAATATATCTGTAAAGCGCTTAGAAACGTCGTTCCGATGGATTAAGCGCTATATAAAAGTGGATTATTATTATTATTATTATTATTAGAGGATGGTAGTATTTATAGAGAATTAGCTAGTGAAAAGACTTTTAAAGGGGTGGTCCAGGCTGAAAGTATGTATAGGTTAACAAATAGAGTAGAATTCACTGAGCAAAATGCCAAAAAATTTCATCAAAATCGGATAACAAATAACAAAGTTATTGAATTTTAAAGTTTAGCAATATTTTGTGAAATCAGTTGTCATGAATATTCATTAGGTGGACTGATGATGACACATCTCCACTTGTTCTTTTGTATTTTATTATATAAAATGAGGTTTATTCAAATTTTCCTCCAAGAACTAGAAAAATGGATTGATAACTGAATAGTGCATTAGATATTTATTGCTGCCACTTATCTCATTATAAGGGAGACATATTATTCACACAAGTATGAAATAATGAAAAAAATATGATTTTATGTAATAACATAAGAAAACAGAAAGTGGAGATGTGACATCATCAGCCCACCTAATGAATATTCATGACGACTGCTTTTACAAAATATTGCTAAACTTTAAACTTCAATAACTTTATTATTTGTAATCCGATTTTGATGAAATTTTCGGCATATTGCTAAGTGAATTCTACTCTATGTATTAAGATATACATATTTTCAGCCTAGACCACCCCCTTAATAAGAAAATTGACATGCTGGTCTTCCTGCATACATTTTGTACATAGTTTTTGTGGCTCAACTTACCCCAGAAGGTGGCACACATCTTACCCCACAAGTGGGGCAAGTTGAGCCATTTAAAATCGCTTTTTTCAAAAGTGACAATGACTTTCAGTGTGGGGGTAGAAAATTATAAATAGGTGAAAAATATTTCAGAAGAATTGAATTTTAAGGCAAGGTATTTACATGTATTTCTACAAGATTATTGTATCCCCGAACAGAGTTTGGAGGATACTATGGATTTGGCCTCTTCGCGCCGCGTCCGCCGCCGCAGAGATTTCCTTGTGAGCGCTCTATCAGCTACATTTCTTCTCCGATCGTCTTCAAATTTGGCATGAAGGTTGAGTATGGTATAGCGAAGAAGCCTATTGATTTTGGTGTGGGTGGAAGTCACATGGTAAGGTCAAAGGTCATTTTCAGGTCAACATTAAAGTTTACATGCAAGACTCTCTTATGACACCTAACTCCGCAACCGTAAGTCACTTTTCAACCAAACTTGGATGATAGATGGACTTGGGGAACCTGCATGCTATGCTGCAGTCAGAGGTCACATGGTAAGGTCAAAGGTCATTTTCAGGTCAGCATTAAAGTTTACATGCAAGACTCTCTTATGACACCTAACTCCACAACCGTAAGTCACTTTTCAACCAAACTTGGATGATAGATGGACTTGTCGAACCGGCATGTTATGCTGCAGTCAGAGGTCACATGGTAAGGTCAAAGGTCATTTTCAGGTCAGCATTAAAGTTTACATGCAAGACTCTTATGACACCTAACTCCACAACCGTAAGTCACTTTTCAACCAAACTTAGATGGTAGATGGATTTGGGGTACCAGTTATGCTGCAGTCGGAGGTCACATGGTAAGGTCAAAGGTCATTTTCAGGTCAACGTTGAAGTTCACATGCAAGACTCTCTTTCTCTGCAACCATAAGTCACTTTTCAACCACACTTGGATGATAGATGGATTTGGGGGACCTGCATGCTAGGGTCATTGTCGCCATGATAATTGTATTTTTTGTCAAATTTCTGTGTGAGCTATATATCGCAATGGTGGATGATGCGGTGGGTTCGGGGATACATGTGCTCGGCTGCGCGACCCGCCGAGCATCTCTAGTTAATCATATCAATTCTAACATGCAAAAAGTGTCACAACTTACCCTGCCTTCCCCTACAGATAGGGATTGTATTACCAGCTTTTCTCATTAACCTAAGTGCATACAAAAACATTTGTTGAGAGTGACTGACCAAGAAATGGATAGAAAATGGCATAAAGCTCTAGAGTTTTCATGGATTGAGCCATTTGTAATGTGGAATAAAAATGAAGAAAGATATTTGTTGTATGTAAAAAAAAGAAGGAAAGTTTGATTTTTTAAATTGCCTTTATTTTTCTTTATTTCTATGCAGTTGGTACTGGAGAGTCAACGAAGCCTCAACCAGGTGTAAATTCCTTATCGGGAGGAATGATTGCTGTCATTGTATTACCTATATGTATCGTCGGAGTCATCATTATCGTAGGTAAGATAATTCATAATTAAAAAGTGCTAGCTTGGACTGAAAATGACACATTTTTACTAAAATAGTCCCTGATAATTTGAAATTTGAAAGAAATATTGAATGTTGAAGTGGTATTGCACACCCTGATAATATTTAATTGAAATTAGTGGCTCTATATTATCCATCCACTTCTTGGACTAGGATAACTCTAATCAAACTGGGCTTTATTGGCATTCTTGAAGGAGGGGGGGGCAAAGATTCCTCCCTTCCCAGACCATACTTTTGGGATTTTGGCAATCTCAAATTACATCATAGCTTAATAAGTATATAGACCTAGTTCATGAAACTGAGGCATAAGGTTAATCAAGTATTACTGAACATCCGGGCTTGAGTTTCAGGTCACATGACCAAGGTGGGGGGATCAACACCAAAATCTTAACCTAAGGTTAAGTTCTTTAAATGTCATCATACCTTAAAAAGTACTATTGAGTAGAAGAAATAAACAGTTGTCTCACGATGTATAAAACATAGTTGGAAAGCAACGTTTCGTCTGCAAGTTGCTAGACTTCAATGAGCAAAGATGCTGCTGCACACGGCTTATATAGCGTCGGTGAGGGGGCAGCGTGCCTGGCTGCACGCTATTGTTTTGCTCCACTCAGGTGTGAGCCGTGCTGTGATTGGCCGAAGCCGCTGGCCAATCAGTGCTCGTGCGGGTGCTTGGCATTCTGTGATTGGCTGATGTTGACAGTCAATTAGCGTTCTTGCTGGTGTAAATGCTGTATACCGGCGAATGGTAGGTAACCATCATAGAGTTGGATCTCTATGGTAACCATTCATCAGGGATCTCAATGCTGCTGCCCCTGTTGATATTGCTCAGGTGCAAACGGATCTGAATCGCCTTCCAGAATGCGCCGCGTATACCAATGCTTATCACTAGCAATGCAGCTGACCTCATCCCAATTACATGTAGGTGGATGATCAAAGTCCCAAGCATGTTCTGCAACAGCAGAGCTATCAGTGCACCTAAGCCGAACATCACAGCGATGTTCCTTCATGCGTTCCCCAACAGGTCTACTAGTCTTACCAATGTAGACTTTGTGGCAGGTCTTGCATGGGATCTGATAAACAACCCCACTGCGTCTGTCAGAGATCGGGTGGTCTTTCGGATGGACCAGCTTGCTGTGGATGCTGTCGGACGTGAATATAACTCGGATGCCATGCTTCTCCAAGCACCGGTTGGGAAGATGCGAGATACAATAAAAAAACAGGATTATTAGAGCGGACTTGAATTGTGCAGGCTGTTCGGACGAAGCGCTTTTCTCCTTATTGACACGGTTAACGAAAGAGTGCGGGTAACCGTTAGAAGTAAGAGCTGAGGTGATGTGCTGCTTCTCTGTAGCTGTGCAGTGGGGCTTATAGATTTAGTTCATGAAACTTGGTCATAAGAGTAATGAAGTATTACTGAATATCATGCCAGAGTTTCAGGTCACATGACCAAAGTCAAAGGTCATTTAGGGTCAATGTACTTTGGTCAAGTATGGGGTTTTTGTAACTTGGACATAAGAGTAATCAAGTATTAGGTTCAATGAATGAACATGTAGTATTGTATCATTATATGAATGGTGTTTTTTGTGAATGATTATTTTATATTAGTTTTCAAAGTCAGACTGCTGCTATATTGAATCGCGTAATGCAGGCGAAACTGCCAGAAGCACTCAACTTATTTTCCAATTTCGTTTGTTTGATCCATGTATATGATACAAAAGAAATTTGTTAAAAAACATCTTTGAATTGACTTTATTCTACACATTCGTTTTCAGTTGTATGTATGAGACGGGACAGAGAGGGTGCATGTTCACTCAATTGTAACTGGCATATACGCCAAACTAGTAAGTATACTTCTTATTTTCAAAGCGTTTCATGATAAATACTCTGAGGGGGCTTGTCCACCTGATGAAAAAAAGAGATTTAGATGAAAAGAGAAAAATCAAACAAACATAACAGTGATTTCTTTTTCAAAATGGGATGTGAAATAAGATGGTTATAAAACTGTAAAGTTTTGCTAATTTTTCACAAACATTTATATGTACGCCCTATTTGGTATTCAAATAAAGGAACCGATGATGTTACCCCACTCACTATTTATTTTGTATTTCATTTTATGAAATATGGATTTTCTTAATATTTTCCTCACTACAGTTTGGAGCAAGGTTTGATTCCTCATTGCACATGTGACATTGCCATTTTTGTAACCTATTGCAATTCAGTAAATATGCTTCCGAATTGTCAAATCTGCGAAATTGAATTATTTTTTATTTAATGAAAATAAATAAAAAAGAAAGGATGAGTGCTTGGCATTCTTGGCTCCCTCATTTACATTTTACCAGTATTGTGATATTTTATTGTTTGTTAAAAAAAATAAGTGAAACTTTAAAGCCTGAATTCACAAAGGTGGTTTTTAAAACCATCTGTTTAACCCATGGTTATGCAGATTTCCTGTATAAATTATGCTTATTTACCGCATATATTGAAAAATTCCAATGCTGATGCGTGTTTTGGTCACTGTGTGCCAAATTGATGTCTGCTGCCATGGTGTGTGTGTATTTGAGTTTTTGTCAGACGTGTATCAATCAGATATGATTATTTATGTCTGGACCGACCTCCAACGTCACCATCCGAAAGACGTGACCAGGGCTCGAACCTCAAACCGCTGCATCAATTTGTAACTTCCCCACAGCTTGGATTACAGGTGCACACCACAACCCTCATGTTGACATGGTCAAGTACAGTACGCTATTTTATTGATGAGTCCTCTGTTTGGAGAGTGGACTCATTAATTAAAAACAGTGGACTCGAATAAAATAGCGTAGTACCACTGCAACAGGCATCAATTTGGTGCACTGTGACAAAAGCGTGCATTGGACATTTTTTAAAGTGTTGATAAATAAGCATAATTTATACAGGAAATCTGCATAAAACATGGGTTTAACCAGTGCTTTTAAAATCCACCTTTGTGAATTTGAGCCTAAGTGTCATAACTTTCTTAGTTTACATCTAGTTTTGATTAATGGCTCTTTTTCCTTTGATTTACTCTAATTCATTATTTTGTTTGAATGAACTTGCCCTTTTAAAGTGTATTTGCATTTTCTTGCCAAATTAATTGAAAGATTCAAATGCTGCCTCAATCAAAATTCCTTATCATGTTTTTATGATGGATAGGATAATCATTCATAGATATCTTATGGTTTCATCATGTTTAGTAGTCCTTTATAATGACTGTAGGTTATTCTTTCTTAAAAAGAGGGGAATATAGGGACCGTTGTATTGAACATGTAGATGTATATTTTGTATCTTGAGTGGGATTCAGAGTTCTGAAATGAACTCATTTCAGAAAGAATTGGATGATGTGTCAGTAAGAATGCATGTGCCATGATTTTGTCATCTTGTTCTTAGCTTCGTTATATAGGTCTGAAGCTGCTGAAAGGAAAGGTTTTGGGAATGGCAAGGTGTAAATCAAAGTTAGAGAAAACTCATGATTTGTGTTACATTGTATTGAAAATAGTAATAATGTTACAAAATGAATTTCTCATGCTGATTGATCACTACCCTTAGACTCAACTCTCCATTTTGAATAATTAATTTGTGTATTTATTCAACATATAGATCAAGCACCTCTTCCAACAGTATACTCAACAAATGGGACTAATGGGATAAACAGAATGAATGGACATGTTCCGATGCATGCTAGTTCTAGTACATCTATCCATATGCAAGTTATTCCTAATGGGGCTGCCCTTCCTTGCAATGGACACCGATCAGACGAGGAAGTAGAACATCAGCAGTCTGTAGAAGATGCTCTGGTAAAGTTGATTGTTTTAATATTCAGTGCAATTAATTTGTCATTTTATCACAAGATGCATACATCTCCCTCATGACCCAATAGATAAAGTTTATCGATACAAGTCAATGTAGAAACACTCAGTAATTCAGCTCAATACATTTTTCTTCTTTAAAATTTGAATTTTGATACATGTAGAAGTTGTCTTTATGTTATGTTAGGAGTTGTATGATGGATTGAGTGCTGACTTTTTAATTGATTTGGCTTGACAGGAGCTTACAGCAGACCAGTTGAGGCATTTAATCAGAGCACTAGACCAACCTGATCATGCTGACCGAAATGTTCACATGCTTGCTGGTCAATTCTTATCTGATGAGACGAACGCTCTACTTTCAAGTGAAGTGTCAGCAGCAGAAGTCTTAGAGGTTTGGGTCAACCGGGGGAAGACAAAAGGAGACTTGGTTCAAGTGCTTAGAGGAATGGGAAGAGATGACATTGCTGCAATATGCGAGGAAGGTATGTTAGTAAAATACTTTTCGCAGTTTAAAGGAAACCAAAACTAAGAAGAGAAGTAATTTAATTAGAAGGAGTAAAACAAGAGGATTTAAAACAAGTTTCATCAAAATCGATTATGAAATAGGCAAGCTATGGACGTTTAAAAAGTCTTCTTGTACTTTCTATGGGGATCCTCAAATTGGCAGACATGCTTCAAAATGGCTGATTTTGTGGACAACCCTCCATTTGATTTGTACACAATTTTAAAGATTTTCCCCTTTATTTTACATTAATTCACATCATCTCCTGACCTTGACATATGTGGTGTAAATCATATTTTCCCATGACATATGTTATGCTAAGAATGAGGCTTGCTGACTGACTGCTTATTTTTTTACTTAATCTAGGCTCATTCAATTTGGTGTGTATGATGCTAGCATGGATCCCAGGAAGCCTATTGATTTTGAGGTCAAAAGTTCAAGATCACAGTGACATGTTTTCATCTTACCCATCTGAAGTCCTTGTTAATGTGATAACTTTAGTTTAACTTAACCTAGGCTCATACAATTTGATAGGTATGATACAAGCATAGATCCTAGAAATTCTATTGATTTTGATGTCAAAGGTGTTTTGATGTCGCCACCTTCCACTTTTCTTGCTTGACCAATATCTACATTTTCCGCCTTACAGGCGGGGTATTATGTGCTCACCTTAGCGACACCCTGTTAAATCATGATAAACTGAAGATCTAAGCTTTAATATGATATAAGTTGTATAAGAAAAGGTATTGGAAATGGGTACGATCCAACTATTAATTACATTTTGCAGCTTAGAAGCAAGAATACTGCACTCTGATTGGTCAAAGAGACCACACACCCACCAAAATTCAAAAGACTTCCACTCAAGGGCCTATCCAAGGTCACACTTGCCATGTTGCAATCTCATCATATTATCTTTGCATGTTGTGATACATTATCCAGCCAATCAAAACTCAGGATATCATGCTACTTGAAAGTTTAAAAATTCTTGTCTTGTATCTTCTTGGTAATTGCTTGATCCTGACCCATCTTGAAGGTGCAACATATCAAGAGTTACATTGTGAGAAAGTACAGAGAATGAGCTTTACAATGATATAGATATTATTTTGGCTAAAAGATAATAGCCCGTATTCTGAAGTCGGGTTTAACTTAAACTCAGGTTTAAAGTTGTGATTTAAGTATGGCCAGCCAATTGTTACATAATCACTAACAGTGATTATGGAAAACAGTACATGACTATTGATGGGGCTACCCTGTATAAATAAAACGAAATAAATAAATAAATAAACAGTAGAGATATCATACTTCAGCTTATTCGGCTCTCAAATCATTCATAATTGTGTAGGAAGTATAAATAGATGATTGTTTTCACCATCGATGAATCAGGAAAGAGCACAGTAAACATAAGAAACATACAACTTAATGAAAATTTTGATACTTTTGGCTTCCCATACTTAAACCACAACTATAAACCTGAGTTTAAGTTAAACCTGACTTCAGAATACGGGCCAAAAATTTTTGCTCAATTTGCAGTAGAAAACAGAGGAAGAAAATTCAGTTTTGAGACATCTTTTCAGGCCTAAAATTCACCTATTAAATTATTTCATTCAAAATAAATGACCATTACAAAAGAGTAATATTTACTCTTTCTAATGATTTAACTAAATTTGATTTCACTTGAAGTGGTTAAATTCTCTGAGAAAGAAAGTCTCACAATTCATAAGATTCTGCAGGGAGGTGAATTCAGCCACGAGAGGGTTAGAATAAATCTTGTTTATTTGCTCATTAGCATAGGGCTCTGCAGTCTGGTTATTGTAGTAATTACGCAGGCTAACATTTGGTCATCATTCGGTCTATCAAAAAAGCCTAATGCTGCACTTGTACCAATTTGTAGCTCGATGCTCAGCAAGTTGAGCGGAAGAAGGTAATGTGCAGGGCCAGTGGGTTGGGCAGTTACTTAATAACTGAAAAGTGTGAATGCAAATTTAGGTTAAAACAATCTGAAATAAGATACATCTCGTTTTTATTGCTTTCAGGCTCATGAGAAACGGCAGATCTCACAGATCCGTTGATGGAGAGAAAACGAATGTCACACAGACTTTACAAGGATTTGCAATTTGGAAGTTTAGAAACTTCTTGTATATTTTTGAGGAGTATTGCAGTCCTATGTTGTGTGGCTGTTAATGACTCAAGGATCATGTATGGATCTGTGATTTTCAGAAGTGCTTCTGCTCCCATGTAGGAGTCAGCAGATATTTTTCTCTATCGAGAGGGGATTATACTTCAAGCAGCTGATGAAGCAAGTGGAACTTAATGCAGAATATGAAAAGATAGCTGTGGCTGCCAGACTAAGGGCATTATACAAGGAAATGGACAATCGCATATCAAAGTGGATCATAAGTGGTTCTATCCAACAAGGAGCTTATTTCTGGGATTGTGCCTTGGCCATTAGACTGATAATATAGAATTATTCAATATACAGTGTGCCCCAAAAAATATGCACTTGTGAAATGACTGCCAAATAAAAATATATCGCTTTGGGGGTAAACATCTACATATCTGGAAGCCAATAAAGTCAACTTTCAAATGACACCAAAAAGTTGGAAAACTATTGATGCTTGGTGAGCACTACCCACTTAAACATAGGGTATGAAAATTAGGCTGGGCAGGAATTAGCCTTCCAATTTCTGTCAGTTTTTGAGAGGCAAATCCTTTAGATTTTGCAAAGTTAAGGGCGTTGTGATAAATTAATGATCAATCATAACCAGTTTTGGTTGTTTAAGCAAATTTCATAAATTATCAAATTGAACTTTAATGCATGAGTTGAACACAAATTGCACTTTTTTGGGAAGCATTTTAACTTTATCATGTGAATCTTGGCAATGTGTTCATGGGAGTCAGGAGAATAAGGGATGAGATAGGACTTTAAGTGGGAGAAGTAGGTTATTGGAATAAGGGTCAACAGAACATTTAGCCCCCCCCCCCACCTCCTACACTCCCCTTCTGTTGAGAGACTGATTGCTATGAATGTATGCATGAAGTCCAGAGTAGAATGTTGATTTAATGATAAATTCTGAAAATTTGGGCATCATCTTTTATCTATCAATCATTTAATCAACAATTTATCAATAAATCAATGTGCAATGTGATCAAACATTCATTTTTTTTAATATATTTTTTTTCATAAATCATCATAATCAGTCAATTTCTTGGTAATCATTCAATAAAACAATGAACTGGCCATCAGCCACCGGTCACTTGGCAGTTAGGTTTTGAATAGGCTACCATCCAGGAAGTGAGACAGAGAGGGGGGGCAGGAGAGGGGGTTGGGGTGCATATGTCTTGTAATTTGTAAAGGACACTAAGAAGAGGAATGCCCTTTTAATCAAGTCTTACCATATCTTGCCTTCTTGCTTGTAACAAGTACCATCACATTACTCTGACTCTCATGAACACACTGCTGAGGTCCACAATATACACTTAAAATGCTACACTAAAAATACAATTTCTGTTCACTCATGCATTAAATTTCAATTTAGTAACTCATGAAATTTGCCTAAGAAACCAAAACTTACCTCACTCATTAATTTAGCATAATACCCTTAGCTTTGCAAGTAAAGGACTAACCTCTCAAAACAGCTGGAATGCTGTTGCCCAGCCTAGCCAAACTTAGTCTCTCAGGAGGAGAGAAGTGGGGGAAGGGGGTGGAGATGGAGAGAAGGGTGACTAAATGTTCTGTTGACCTTTATTCCATCAACCTACTTCACCTACTTAAGTCTAAAAATTGAATTCATGATCACTCACGCATTTAATTTTAAAACTCATGAAAGTTTCTCAAACAACAAATTGAACACAATTTATCATGAATTCATCACAAATCCTCAAATTTGGAGTTAAAAAAAAAAGAAAAAGAAATTCGAAGGCTATATCCTGCCCAGCCTAATTTTCATACCCTTGGTTTAAATGGGCAGTGTTCACTCAAGCCTGAATAGATTCCCAACTTTTTGATGTCATTTAAAGGTTGGCTTTATTGGCTTTCCATATATATATAAGCCTTTCCCCCAAAGTGATATATTTTTATTTGGTTTTTGGGGACACACTGCAATAACCCAGAGATACATGAACATTGATGGCGATTAAGATTGCTATGGAACTATAGTATGTTCGCTCTCCTGAAGCATTTCTGAGCGACATTGTTATTTCTCGAGAAGGTAGGAGAAGAGTATGCAAATACCTACAGGTACTCTGAGAAATGGCCTTTTGAGATTAAAGCCCATCAATCAGTCCTCTTCTTGAAAACACCTTAAGAAACGTTTATAAATATTTTGAATTGTTTACCCCATAAATACAAAAAGAACTTGCCAATGAGAGGATGTAAATGTAGCTTTTTAGTGAATACAGCATTATCTATGGTAAAATGAGAAACATATATTGGCTTATGATAGGTTAGAACATATATAATTTTGCATGATAAGTAGAGTTTCTTCCAAGAATAATTTTGTATGTAAAACTCTTGAAGATTCATTGTATGTTTAGAGGAAGCAAAGTTTCATGGTTTTGTGGGTAAGATTGTCATGATCCACAGACAGGTCAGAGCACCCCGGGATACCGATATGAAGTTTGTATGGAGAAGTAAAAGACTGCAGAGAAAGCATCTGTTGAAAAATACGAAGTGTCTGCTTTCATGTGGAATTTAAAACTTAATGGGTGTTTACCTTGAAACTTAGCAACTTTTCATGCAGCAAATCTTTGCTTTCACGAAAGTGGGAATATTATGTGATCTTTTACTTTCACTGACCAATATGTGGAATATCAACCACAGAGAGTAAACCGTCTCGGTCTACTGTGTTACAGACTGATTGGTTAATTTATGAACTAGATTTCATCCCTTCAGTAATTAGAGCATTTAACTTGAGGTCTTAAGCATGTATTTTTTTTTAAGAGCAGAAGTAAAACTATGACCATTATGTTATGAATTATTCAGTACTTTGGAAAAAATTATGTTAGAAATGTGTACACAAGATGCTGCCAGGCTTGTGTTTTTCACTGTTGCACTTGTTGATGACTCCTACTCTGAAATATAAAACTGAAATTAATCAGGCAACCAAGGTCATCATTTTGCAGTAGTGAGCTTATCATGTAAGGATTATTGAAATGTGAATAACTCTGTTTGCTGTAATTACCATGATTGTGTGGTTTATTCTCCTGAACTGCCTTATCCCCTTAGTGAGGTAATCAAATATATTAGTACAAGTGGACGGCATATTGCTCTGTCTCTTCATAAAGAAAGACATCATTTTGAGCAAAATTCTTGAAAAAATGTGTATTGTAGCAAATGTACTAGTTATCCTTGACCTTCATCACTAAAGCATGACCTTCTTGGCTAACTTGATATTCAGGATTAACAAAAGTCATAACTTATTGTTAAAGTTTGACCCCTGTTCTGATATTTTTTTCTTTTAAATCATTTTATTTTTTCATTAGGTTTACTTTTACTATAAACCACTATTCAGAAGTCAAAATGTTCATTTTATCATTATTTTGATGCTTATTTCTGAGGTAGGAAAGTGCAGTATTTGTCTTAATAAATTTTTTTATCAAATTAAAATTTTGAAAATTATATTTTATATGTAAACTGGGTTTCAAAAGAAACTTATCAAACTTCACAAGCACACTGCACAAATTCCACTCAGTCAAAATGAACAAAATTTTGACACAGGCTAGCTTCAGTAATCTTTATTAAGCACACATCAATAATTAAGAGATTGGTTTGATAACAAAGAAGCTGTAGCCCCTCAAATCAATTGGTTCCGGAATCCAAAGTTCAAAGTGGCAAAAGAAAGGCCAATGGAATTAAGTCCATTATGCTTCTTTCACCTCAATTATTGACATGTGCTTAGTAAAGATTATCGAAGCTATCCTGTGTCAAACTTTTATTCATTTTTACTGAGTGGAATTTGTGTAGTGTGCTTGTGAAGTTTGAGAAGTTTCTTTTAGACCCAGTTTATTTGTCATAAATATGCATGTCTCATAATTGTTTAATTATGTATTTGTTTTATATAAATTGCATTTGAAATGACATATTAAAATGATAGTCTAGTGTATGTATATATATTAGTTATCTGAGCTGACGTTTTGAATCTGATTATTATCTCATTTTTGAAGTGTTATACTTTCTAAAAGCTTGTATACCTTTATAATGCAACTCACTTTTTAGTATAATAGGCATTTCAGATTCTTGCTCTTATAGACTGTAATGAGTGTCTTATACTAAAATTCATATATTTCACACATTTATATAAAAAAGGAAAAGAGAATTAGAGACTTCTTTCCACTGTGAGTTTTTGTGACAATTCTCAGAGGAGATATGAATGGGAAAATGTGACTAGAAAAGAATCCTAATGGACGTTTTCATGCTCTGATGAGACAGAATGATAACGATAAAGAGATAATTACTAGGGCAATTCCACATGTGTTTTACAGGACATTTCGACAACAATTTTTAGTTTCCTAGCCGAATGCTTGAGCAATAAAATATTCTTTTTTGTCAATGATAAAGCTATAGTGGGTAGTCATGTAAAAGACTAATAACCAACACAAAAAAATTGATAATGGGCAAATTGTAGGTGAAAATGTTGTGTGTTGTACAGGGCGCAGAAATGTCCTGTAAGACATGCAACATTTTAAGCTCTAATTCACCTATCAACAGCATATTTTTGTTGGTTGTCAGTTTTTTGCATGTCACCCTAGTAGTACTTTATCATTGACAAAAAAAGAATATTTTCATTTAATATTACCACTAAGCAAATTGAAGCTCTTTGTTCGTTTGGACAGCAGGTTGAAGAATGTTGTGAAAATGGCTGATTTTTGTCTCGCCTGCATAGCAGAGTGAGACTATGGGCGCCGCTTTTCTGATGGCGACGGCGGCGTCAACATCAAATCTTAACCTGAGGTTAAGTTTTTGAAATGACATAACTTAGTAAGTATATGGACCTAGTTCATGAAATTCGACCATAAGATTAATCAAGTATTACTGAACATCCTATTAGAGTTTCATGTCACATGACCAAGGTCAAAGGTCATTTAGGGTCAATGAACTTAGACCATGTTGGGGGAATCAACATCAAAATCTTAACCTGAGGTTAAGTTTTTGAAATGTCATCACAACTTAGAAAATATATGGACCTAGTTCGTTAAACTTTGACATAAGTTTAATCAAGTATCATCAAACATCCTGCATGAGTTTCACGTCACATGACCAAGGTCAAAGGTCATTTAGAGTCAATGAACTTTGGCCGATTTGGGGGCATCTGTTGAATTACAATCAAAACTTTGGATCTGATTCATGAAACTTGGACATAATAGTAATCGAGTATCACTGAACATCCTGTGCAAGTTTTATGTCACATGATCAAGGTCAAAGGTAATTTAGGGTCAATGAACTTTGGCCGAATTGGGGTATTTGTTGAATTACCATCATAACTTTAAAAGTATGTTGGTCTAGTTCATAAAACTTGGACATAGAGTAATCAAGTATCACTGAACATCCTGTGCGCATTTTAGGTCACATGCCAAGATCAAAGGTCAATGAACTTTGGCCATAATGGGGGTATTTGTTGAATTACCATCCTATCTCTGTAAAGTGTTTTGGTCTAGTTCATAAAAGTTGGAAATAAGAGAAACCAAGTATCACTGAACATCTTCTGCGAGTTATAGTAGTTTTCAAAGTCAGCACTGCTGCTATGTTGAATCGCGTGATGCAGGTGAGACGGCCAGAGGCATTCCACTTGTTCTAGCATGGAATCGCCCAGTATCTCTCTCCCTTGTGGTCTAGAATCTTGTAGGCCATTGGGGTAGACTAGAGGAGTTCAGTCCTGAGGGTTGTTCCTATAAAGGTCAGTGGGGTGAATGAGATAGAGTGGAAATCAAAAGGCCAGAAAGTGGAAGGGTTCGAGAGAGAGTATTCATAGCTGTGACATAGTTTACAGAGGACTTGACAAAAATGAAATGGCTTCTTTTTGTGGTATCTTGTTTAGCATGTCGGTTCAAATTCAATGCATGTTGGAGCAGCACTATCACTTCAGTGGTTGGCACCCGGTCAAACATTCTATAACTGGAAAAATTAATTGTGGAAGTCAATATACAATGAAACCCCTAAAACCACTTAAACAGTAATGAATTTAGATATTGCAAATGTTTATGTGACCACATATAAATTGTGATCTAAATTCAGTGTCAAAATGATGTGCTATGGATGTCATGCTATTAATCCAGCTCTAGAAAGTGGCTGTGAACAGCTTGTCTTGAATATCTGATGATTTTATTCTTTTTAATGGAGAGGTGTCATTTTCTTATTTGTCTCCATTCAGAAGGCCAATTTATGATCATGCCATTATTATGGTAATTGTAAGAGGGCTCAGCAGCCAATCAAACTGAAGTTCCCATGATGGTTACCTTAATCATGAGTTTGTATGAAATGGATCCCCATCAGTGTATTTTGAGTGAAATTTTGGAGTTCTCTCACCAGATATCAAATTCCATTTCTGGTTGTGATTTTTTGTGCAATTGGAGTACAATCCAGTCACAAAAGAAATCATGAATTGTTTCCGATGATGATATACAGTATGGTAGATTAAATTGTGTTTGAAAGATTTATAGAAAAGAAGCAGGGGGAATAATATGTAAAGCCTACTGCAGACCTTACGATTGTTCAACGACCAGATTTTGAAAGAAACTGTAATTTGAACATTTTCTAATATAACATATAGAAATGTTTTACATGTATATGATATAAAGGTAATAAAAAATGTTTAAGTGATTGTTTCACTTTGTTCTGATTTTAAAATTCTCATTTTAGTTCTTGGAAATGGATTAAATGTAAAATACCAGTCCATAAGTTTCAAAGTACTATATATACAGGAACTATTTCTAACCTCTGGAGATGTAAACCAAAGTTTGAAAATGGATGAGGGTTGGTTTCAATGACTACATGTTAAGCAAATATGTACTACACCAATTAACTCTTGATGAACCCGGCATGACCCATGTACAGTTCAGTGCATACAATGTACCCTGAATGTTAAGTGTAGCTGATAATAAACACAGCCAGCAAACTTTTTTAATTTGAGAAAACTGGGCAGAAGCAAGACATCTCAGAGACAGTTATCTAAATCAGGCTGAATAGTTTTTTGTCCTATATTGTGGTGTATTTCACAGTTTTTTAGGACTAAATACAGGCACTCATACCCATGTTTCGTCTAAGTTTGAGAATTTTTAAAAAAATCAGCTGCTCACAAAGTACAATGATCCCTTTAAATAATTGCAAGTCTTTATTTCACAGTAATGGCTACATTGGTTAAGAATCATAGCCAGTATGATTGTTACAATGTTTTAACAATTCTGAATCAAATTTACTTGTATACCTATGAGTGAAATGGCAATATATTTTCATTTCAGTATTCACAGGGTGATTCAGAACCTTTGACCATGATTATGTAATCCTCTCATCGATTGGTATTAACTTTTCATTTCGAATTTGGGTTGTATGCCAGTCTTTAAGGTGTGTGGTGGTCTTAAGTCACCATTGATCTATGATGTCTTTCTATCATGTGTCTTCCCTGTAGAAGCTTAGCTGATACATGTTGTTACTATAGAGGTAGTGGAAGAATTATTGGTGATTAAATGACGTCCTTGTGATCATTAGAATACATAACTTCATTGTTATTAATACTGCAATATCAGAAATAAGAACATCATTGGAAACAGTCACCCAACCTTTATATAATGATATGAAACATCCATCTCTCTAGCAGTGCTAGCACCTTTGATATGTCCCAGCAAATTATATTCTATCTGAATACTAATAATGATTTCATATTAAAAATTTGAATGTAACTTTAAACAAGAAACTCATTTGCAGGTGTACTTGTTTGTATTGTTTGTTTTCCTCCTTTTATATTGTTATTTAATTCTGTATTTTTTATCGTAAGTTATTTATTTTTATTTACTGGTATTTATTTTTTTGTAAAATTATTTTCTATCTTTAGAATCGTTCTCCCTTTCTTACTTTTTTCTTCCTCTCTTTTATTTATTAGGCCGGGGGGGGGGGGGGCGGCTTAATGCCTACACCAACTGGCTACTTTTTACAAATATTTTTTCTGTTCTGTTTTTATTCTTGCAATAACAGATATTTTTTTGACACTATTTGAAACATGGTCCAAGCCAAGGTTGAGTGATGAAGGTCTGATGAGAGTTAGGGGTTCTGTGGTCAAATTTTGAAAGTCACAGACGTCATTATTTGAAAATTGTACAAGCTTAATGGACCGTCAAGTCCACCTCAGAAAAATATTGATTTGAATCAATAGAGAAAAATCAGACAAGCACAATGCTGAAAATTTCATCAAAATCGGATGTAAAATAAATGTTTCGAGGGATCATAACTTTTTTACTTCTTGACTATTTTTTGTGACTAAGGTATCAAATAAAAGAGCAGATAACAAACTTTTTAGTCATGTGACTTTCTTTTTCAAATTTAGATATCACCCGCCAAATGAGTTTTTGGCATCCTTTCTTTGAATTGTTTTTGCTCACTCATGCGTGAATGAGGAATGATCTAAGTAGTACCAGATGAAAGAGGAGATTCTAAGCTTTATGTTGGTAGGTCATTTGTCTATTTTATTTATGATTAAGTTATGATAAATCATCACTAAATCTCGGTTTCGTTTTTTCTTGGACGCACTGTATACCATATTAGAGATAAGGAATAGCTTTTCATTCGCTAGTGGTTATAAATGCATTGTTCTGGTTTAAATTTGGAAAAATGGAATGATATCTTTCTTATGATGTGCAATCCCTACAGTGTGTACCAATGAAAATGTTACAATTGTAAAAAGTCCCCCAAATCCCCCCCCAAAAAAAAATCCAACCTGGAGATTTTTTTACATATATCCTTGGGCTTTGGCCGCATCTCTCAGATGAAAGTATGATTTTTGTACAGAATCTTCAGCTTGAATGAGCACTGTCCATTTTCTAGGTCCTCCTAGAAATTGGTTGGGCAAAAACAATATTTACCATGCTGAGTCAAGGGAAAAGGGCAAAAATAAACTGACCTTGCTGTACATAATCTTCCTTTTTTTCTGGGGGGGGGGGGATTTTTGGTCTATAGAAAGAAAACAGATACATTGTAACTTTTTATACAACTTTTCTTCCCGAATGAACATTTTAAGACTATATAGACATAAATCTTAGTTTATTTAGCCAGCTGGATCTGAAGTAAGAAGACAAAGACTTGATTGGATGGGGGGCATTGTGTGATATAAAAGAGTATGTAGGCAATGACTTGATGGAACGTGAGAGGGGGAGGTCACTTTGTGATACAAGAGAAAGTAGACAAAGACTTGATAGAACATGAGGGGGTATTTCGGGATATAATTTTCATTAATGCCTAAGATATTATTGATCATAAGCTTAATACTTTGAATCATAATTTTCAATGAGGATATACAGTATAACAACATGCTATTTATGTTATTTCTAAAGAGTTCAATCATAATGCCCAGTGAAAAAGTGCAAAGAAAACCCTACAGTTTATTATAAGTATGTGACCAATGGGAGGGCTGTCCCTATTATTCATCACAATTCATTTTTCTTACCAAGGTTGGATTCCCCTTTGAATACATCTCTAATGAATAACATAAGTTAGTAAGGATATTTCTATTGATATTGAAGGTTTGCATGGTGGTATGAACAATTGTGGAAGTGGTTTACAGTACAACATGTGTGATGTCCTGGAAGGACAGATAAAAAAAAAATAAAAAAAGATAGAGGTACAAGTGAAATGGAAAGGTAAGAAAGTGGAGGATGAAAAGTAGAGTAGGTCTATTCTTTTATTTCTATTTTTCAAAAATTTTCTATTCTTTAATACTTGGTATAATTTCAGAAGAGAAGTAAAGATATGCAATTTTTGATGAAACTGCTAAAGTTCATCATGACAAGTTTATTTTATGTTAAAAGCATTTCAAATCCATTAAGTTGAGGTCAAGCATACAACATGTTTAAAAGTACACCTGAGCTCCCACTTTTTTGTCCTTTATATTTTCCTTAATTTTTACAATATCCGTTTTTGACCTGTCATTTCTTAATTTATTTTCAGATTATTTCTGACTTTTTATTCGAGTATTTGCTAAATTTAGTTTTAACTTATGTCAGCTGGTCACGCCAAGTTTCATTATGAATACAGACAGACTTAGGAAAATATTAAGGTCACATTTCGTATTTCAAACACTTACGCTAAACAAGGATAAACCAATTTATCATCAGTCCACTTAGAGTGTGCTAATGGACTTTATCATGAATGAAATTGCTATTCAATGACACACCTCAGCATCTGTCTCCCATGTCTTTCAAAAGAAATCATTTTCTCCATTCTGAAATGCTATTTGAATGATATAAACCAACAGACAATTCGATGTGGCTTGGATTTTGGGTTATTTAAGCAAGGCTTTACTTATTTTGCCACTCATTCGTTCTGGTGATTGAAGGAAGTTTATATTGTGTATGCTCGCAAGCTCTCCGTGCATTTTAAGATCACTTCAACAAAAGTCATCTCTTAATCCTGTCATGTCTCAAGTTTTAATTGCAGTTTCACTATGCTGTTTATACTATCAAGGTAAGTCAAAATTAACCATAAAGTTCTATCATATTTTTTTTTAGTTTCAGATTTTTTCTAGTTAATTTCTATTCATTCATTTTTTTTTCAATTTGAGATGTGTAATGCGCATTTTATGAAATGTTTTTCATAAAGTTCTATATATTCTAAAGAACTACTTTCTTCTTTTTCATCTTCTCTGTCTACTACAATGCTGTAGCCTACTCTACTACAAAACGAAATCAAGTACTGTCCCTCTAAAAAGAATAATTTCCCAAGTACGAAAACAGGATTCTTCGATATTCTCATCATGACGAAAAACTTCCATTTGAGAACACTATACCCCAGTTCCTCTTCTCATCAATTCTCTTCTCCAGCCGTAACTTCCTCAAGAAAGCAATTTAAGTATCAAAACACCCGTTTCTTGACGTTGGTCCGAAGATAAAACAACAGCCCGGCATATACAGTCACAGCAGGGGGCCACACACGATGAGAGAAGTCTTACGTAATAGCGCAGCTGTTGTTTATCTTTTCGTCCTTTGCTCAACGCTCATATACTGACCTGTGGGGGTAAAATTGAGACAGCGGGGATTACCCCTGGATTACTTGGCCAAGCACGGTTGATAAGGGCTTGGAAATGATTTTTAGGAGATCCAAACGGAAAATGGGGTACAACACCGCAGTTCGCAATCCGAACTGCGGTATTGTTTCAAAGGGAATTTTGACGTAATGATATCAAGAAAATGCTCTTTAGACTCTTTTCTACCCAATTGAATTATGGCTGGGGCTCTCATCTTTGTCAAAACACATTATAATGATTTCATCTTCCATTTTCTAAAATTTGATCATCTTTTTTCCCCTTTCTTTCTCAAGGTTCTGCTCACCAACTTCAGGAGTATTCACATTCTCCAACATACGACTTTTTACAGGTAGGCCATTTAATAAAAAAACCTTACCATTTCCAAAGATGACAGAAAACTTCTTGTTTTATACAGTGCATCTCAGATAAAACAAAACAGGCAATAATCTGTTTTTATGTTCTGGACAGTTAATAACAAATCATTGTAAAGCTTAAAGTCTTAGGGTCTGCAATTCATGCTATAGGCCTACACACTTCAAACATGATTTAAACAAATTGAAGAAATGAATACCAAATAAATATCATTGACGGAGAGTATCTGAATTTCATGGGTTGAATTTCAAAAGCTATGTCTTGAATTTTCCAGATGCCTGTAAATAATATACCCTCAATCCAAGAAAATGACCTAGCACTTAGATCTGATGATTCAACATTATGTGCTTATTTTAATTGGCTGCCTTTCAGACTCATGTGCCACTACATTTTTTGATAATCAGCAATGCATGGTAGATTATTAGTAGAAATGCATTTATTTGATTTGATGAATTATAAGAATGCATGAATTATCCCTTAAAATACACAACTTTGTTTTAGTCAGTTTTGCAGATCAAAGTTTCATTTGATTCAAAGAATACAAACTTTCAAGATGTGTGATTTTATTTTTAGAAAAAAAAACCCTGCCTATTAAAAAAAAAACTTGCTTCTTGCTTCTTATTGTGTTTACTGAGTTTAAGGTAAGAAATCAGCAACATATAACTTGCATCAAATGAAAGAAAAGTCTGTAAGTTTTGCAATGGTGACTCATTCATTATTCATAGTTGTAATTATCATTGTTTTATTATGTTGGGTTAAAAGTTAGTTTAATTTTTTTTTCGGGGGGGGGGGGGGGATGCACTGTATAACACATTTCACAGGAGTTTCCTGGTTTGAACATGTATCATTCTATTGTTATAACATACTCTGTGCTTTTGTTAATTTCCATAGTGCTTCTATGAATAAGAGACTTTATTGAGATTCATGCCATAAAAAAATCAGGATTTAAGAATACAATTATGCAATCATTTTTATGATTTGGAAATCATATTTATCAGTATTATTACTTATTACCTCTACTGCACTTTTCCCATTGAGCCCAAAGCGGTTACAGTTAGACAATGAAAATGAATTATATAATTCTAAAACTACTAACCACAAAAGAGACTAAACAAATGCTTATAATCTACTCACCTTACCTGTTTTTAAATCTTGTATAGTTTCATTATTTGTTGATTTTTTTTACATAGTGGTAGACTCATAAATACAAGGCATTTGGTAAAACTTACCCCATGTAGTGTATACAGATAACTTCAATATGTGGAATAAAGTTGAGGAATAAGCCATTTCGGAGTTCCATTCTGCGCATGATCAGAAGGAGGTCATTTGCACTCTGATAGCATAGTGGTTTATATTCAATGAGATAAGCACCATCTCTGACGTCTTGATTATTCATATATTACTTTTAAATATGTTTTCATTTAAAGCAAGAATGTGTTCAGTAACAACTTGTATTCAACAGTTGGCCAAGTACATTGTAATAGCAACATGTGAAAGCATTCAAAATAGAAATGTAACAAAGACCTTCCTGATCTTCTTAAAGCATTCATTGATATGCAATCTAGTCACCTGTTCTATACAATTTGTGCATCTTGCTATGTCAGGGTAGCTTATGTAATATCTTGCTTTGAAATTTGCCTATCCCTATGGAAGAAAGGAAGGGACAATTGTACAAACTTGCCCATGAGGTAACTCTGAACTGGTCTATTGTATTGTCTTCCATAATAAGAATCCTTTTGGTAGTCCTTGCCAGATTCATATCGTATTTCAGATCAGATTTTCAAATGGGTTTGAAAATGACAAATTCATTTTAAAAGCACTGTTCCTTTTTTTTTTATTGCTTTACAGTATATTGCTAAGACGATTGATAATAAGTTTCATGGTAATGTAGTATCAACTGAAGGCAGAACAGGTGATTTGGAGACACCATACCAATCAACAGAGGACCATGACATTGACAAAAGACAAGTGGGTATCAAACCTCTCCCATTCTCTCTTTGTTTTTATATCTCTGTCTCTCTCTCTCTCTTGTCTCCTCTTTCCCACTGTCTTTCACTCATTCCCCTTCCTCCCTCTCTCTATCTGTCACTCCTATCTCTATCTGTCACTCCTACCTCTATAACTGGGAAAATACATTATTTTGAATAAGATTATTTTTATGCTACATGTGGTGTACTATAAGTATTCAGAAAAGCAGTGGTTGACTTATCTCTACTATAATCATATAAGACATGAGTAACACAGACTCTATTCATACCTGCTAAAATTTTCAAATGTTTAGACATTTTAAAAATCACAATGTTTTCAAACTTCCATTAGAATAAATTTTACTAACCTTTGTTTTGAATCAAAATTAAATAGCTGCAGATACACAATTTGGGTCAAAAGTTTACAATTACCTAGACCATTATGCAGAAATTCTCCATTGGACAATTAACATCTTTGAAAAAAAAATGTCTTGTTATAATCAATTTGGTATGAAAGAAAAAAACTCATCATACTCCTTTGTATTTATCTAATTTATCATGAATTTACATTCATTCAATTCCGAAGAACCAAGTTTGGTTCAAGTAGATTTCATAACTTATCAAGAAAGCTATTTGATGAATTTTCAGGTGTATGTAAACTTTTGCTCCTGATGAATATAGCCATGAGTTCAAGTCAATTCATTATATTTTTAACAATACCAAAATACCATACACACTTTAATAATTCTAGTCCCGGCCATTAAAGTCTAAAATTTATGAAAGAAAATCAAGTAGTAAATTTGGCTTTAGAAAGCAAAATAATATTGATTTTGAAATTATTTTCGATTTTGCCAGAATTTGAGATTTTTTCAGATGACATGCATGGTGAACTGTTCTTTATTTTTTCGTAGTAGCATAATATTTCTAGATTTCAGGTTGTTTTTTTAGCAACTGAACACTAGTTTGGAATGCCTAGGTGTACGTCCAAAGTATACATTTAAGTCTCAAACTATAAAGTTTGAATTACTTTTTTTCTTTTACCAAATGAAGATTTATCAATATTATATAACTTTCTTGTTTTAATTCCGATTCAGTACAGATTTCAGCATTATACTTTTTTGATTTTTCTCTTTTCATTCAAATCAACTTTTGTCGGGGTTGACTCCCCATCAGTCTCAAATCAATACATGTACTTGTTGCTTTCGGTAATGATGATTTTAAATTTATTTATCTGAAAGAGCGTTTTCATTGTGTTCTAAAATGAGGAGTATATTCTTTTATTCTGGCATGGATACAATATCCATTTTCACAATCAATGTTATCATCCATAGTATGAGATGCTGTCTGATCCATGTGCTGAGGTCGTAAGACATGAACGATTATTCAACCTCCAGAACAAGAAAGGAGAACCTCGAGAGTTTGCTCCTGATTTCAGAGTTGACATCTACACATGTCGAAATTCAGGCTCCACATGCGCTGGTCTGCAAGGTATGTTCAATTATACAGGGTCTTGTTTCATAAAGACTTGTTATCATAACAAATGCAATTTCTATCGCAAATTTGTCAGCCAATCAGATAGAAAGATTTCAGTAGTTTTTAACTGTTATTGTAAATTTGTCATTGTAACAAGTTTTATGAAATGGCACCCAGGCACAGAGGGTGTGTGGCATGAGGTGGATGGTGTAGTGCTCCAATAGTCCTCCAATAAAAAATATGTACAGTATATATTTTTCCCTCTTTAATAATTTTTTTCGTAAAGTTTCTTATCAAATTTTCTTGATGAAAGCACTTTCGCAAACCAGTCCACTTTTAATTGCTTATTCAACTTTCCTATGGCAAAACTGGAATGCTGCAGAACAACTTCATTGCAATGACAATGTATGTGTCGAGTCTTGTGAGCAATGAAGTAAATTGATTTGCAAATAGACAGACTGACGACACAGCCAATGCTTGCTGAGTTTAAGCAGATATAAAAAAGGTTATTCTCATTAAAAAAAAATCTTTTCATTAATAGAAGAAAAGGAATTTAACGGGAAACTGAAAGATACATCGTGTTGTTTTTAGTAGAAACAGAAAATTATACCCAAAAAATTAATGAGGGTTTAAAGAAAACACAGCATTGCCTTAAATTCCATATTTTGTGACTTGACATGTGAGAACTTCCCAAATGTCACATTCTAAATGTAAATCCTGTTACTTGCAATTATTCATTATTTTTTATTTTATTGATAGCTTCATGGTGCTACCTGTATCTCTAAATCAATATTTCCAATTATAGATCTAAGACACAGCATATACTCTTGTACAACTTCCAGAAAAATTTATCTTTATGGAATACACCACAGATGAGGGAGCTGCTCAAATGTGATGTAACAAATTAAAAGATTTGACCTTAAATTGCCAAAACCTTTGTTAATAGCTTTTCTCACTTTTGTTTCATCTAAACAAACTTGACATCAGCGTGAACTTCCCCTTTGAAATTTTGAATGAAAAATAATCATAAATACAAATATAATGAAACCAATGATTCACTTCCATACACAGCCCCACCTGCTGTGCGGGAAATCCGGAAGACTGTTTGCAAGGAGCGGATGGGCTGGATCCTGGCCCGAGTCTGGAACCCTAATGACAAGAGCACTGCTTTCACCTACGAGATGGTAGGCCCAGTACCACGAGGCTGCTTCTGTGGCATCAGAATAGCTTAGATGATCGTTGTACCAGAGATGGACAAACAGAACCATGGACCACATAGAGGGTTGTTCTCAGAAAAATGCCACGATTACTTGTCCTATCCATGTTTTGGCCTGTAACACTGCAATCTTGCATGATTTCTGTTTGGATTTTTTTCTAGTAGGAACATGGGTATCTGGCCAAGACACCACTACTTGGTGGCTGGTAATGCTTCAGCTTGAAAATATTATACTAATAACGAAAGTTCATTCGTGCATTGGACAGAATATTTCATGAGGTGAAAGATGAAATGATCCATTCAACGAGGCGTAGCCAAGTTAAATGGATCATTCATTTAATCTTTTACCGAATGAAGTATTCTGTCCATTGCACAAATGAAAATAACATTCATTATTTGGTTTATATGACACCTAAAAAAACATTCTTCTTCATATGAAATTTATCAATTTTGATGCAAAATATGGTCATGCAGTGCAGGCTCTGTTTATTGTAGCGTCCATACAACATACGCGCTGCATGCAAACACAAGTGGTTTTGCTTGTGGTGCTTGCAGTCTCGGTGCGCGCATGCAGTGAGTGGACAGTATCGTATTGATCCAAAATGGCACAATGAATGGATACAAAATTGCATGATTGATGACGTCATTGTAAATGGGCTAAATGATCGATATCAAACAACCAATCAAATGACAAGGATCTATCTGGGTGTCATATAAAGATGAATAACTCTTTAACATTCGTAAAAGAAACATCCATAACAAAATCATTCGATTTTCAGTCATATTCTGATATATCTTACATTGTTCTGTTGATTTTGTTTGAAAAAAATAACATTATGGATAGCCACTGCTCCACATGGTTGATTGATGGCCGGTGGTGCTTAAGCTTGAATATACAAGTCTCAAACACCCAAAAACATCAACTTCCGTACAACACAATCATTTTTAATTTTCATCAATATTTAAAAATATCTTGATTAGTTTCTTTAACTTTTTTTATGAACAATGGCAGGATTGGAAGGCCATTACAACATCTGTGTGCTTTGGCTTGACATGTGAACAAGTGTGTTAACTTCCATAACATTAACATCCATTACAAAATCTTTTAAAACATGCATTTATATTTGGATCTGGGAATTGCTGGTTACTGCAAATAGATGCAGTGAGCAGATTTTTTTTTTACTTTGTGTTCATTCTTATGAGGGTGTGGGGCCATGGGCTGCAAGATGTTTGAGTCATGATTTACATTTTCTTGAGAATGACCCTGGAATATTTATGACATTGAGTACTACTATTTTATAACTCATTCTTCTGCATTATGACAGAAGTCATTAGACTGACTTTGGTCAGTGACATCGAATCAAGCGTGAAAAAATTTCATGGAGGATGAAAAAAAAATATCCATCACAAACTGCTTAATTAATGTGCTTTACAATGAAGCTACTGGCATCAACAGAAACCATAAGGGGCAAAATGTAATTTTTAACTTCATTGTCCTATGTTGGTTTGGGGTGTCATTTCTAAACTTGTCCCCATGCGCTATTTTTCTGTTTTTTCTAAAATTCTTCATTGCATTACATAATGTGTGTGTTGTACTTAAATATGAAGTGTCATATCACAATGATGCTTTGTTGCATTTTGAACACCTCAATTGCAAGATAGTGCACCTTTGTACAAATATACTTCAGTACAAACAAACAAATTAGTGAGCATTTTGTGTACTACAAAAATAGCTATAATTCTAAATGGATCATTGAAAATGTTGAGCACATTGGGCACCAGATTTTGCCATACATTTCGCATAATTGAAGCCTTTTGGTCACCATTTTAATCAATTAAAATGTTCCCACTTGCCAATGACTTGAGCTCAATGTGTCTGCAATATTTGTATAAGAAACCAGGGGGGTGTTTCACAAAGATTTAAGTATGACTTAGAGTTGCACTTAAATGTCTAGTTGCGTGCAGTATAAAAGGCATGACAGCATTGGTCAGATAATGCCAAGAGGACACGCACTACTGCGTATTGATCAATAAGATTGCGCGTTGCATATCATGTACGCGTCAACATTTAAGTGCGACCTAAGTCATACTTAAATCTTTGTGAAACACCCCCCAGCTTAAATAAGAACAAGTGTGTAAAGATGACTAGATGAGTCAATTAAGACATTGTCAATGAATAAAAAACAACATGAAATAAAGTCCATTCACATATTTATTCTGAAATTTCATGATATGGAATACGAGTAGCATGGAGGCAATTTGAGAGAAAGATTCACACACTGAGGTATGAGAGGAAGAAAGGTGGAAATATTTGAAATTTCAAAGTAATCAGAACCATACAGAAAAAAAGTACCAAGTTTATTTACTAGTGCAGATCCTGACCAGGTTTGCATTATGATCATTGAAGATTTCATACTATTCACATTTCTTGCTTAATATCAATCTTTTTTTTTTTAATTACAACATGCATAAACCTTTGAAGGTGGATAACCTGGGGGGGGGGGGCGGCAGACAAATAAATTGCTGTACACACGCGTGACCAAAAAACATGTTAAAGGGGTGTTTTTTCAGTTTGGGACGTGGGCTGCACGTGCACTCGTTAAGGGTATCAAAAACACAGATTTTCAAAAATAAGGGTGGTTTTGAAAGACTGGTCAATGGTCAATCACGGGGTCAAACGTATTTAGGGTGTTTTTTCCCCCAGGGCTTTTTCCCTCTTCGTTTCTGAAAAGTGTTCAGGTTCTTCCTGATTGTGGTATTTTAACCCTAACTGCGCTGGGGGGTATGCAACACCCATGAATATAGTTTTGTCTATAATTAAATATTGTTAGCAAGAAAACATATGTTAATGAAGCTGTTTACGGGGTTATTTTGCACACAGAGAAAAATGCGTTTAGGGGGTGTTTAGAATAATTTGGCCATGCGTGTGTACAGTAATACATTTGACTGCCCCCCCCCCCCCCCCCGGTGGAAAATGCAATAAAAAAGTCTAATATCTGAACTACATTGTATATAGCACTTAATACATGGTGTTTATAAGCGCTTTACAAATCGATTAAGTAGCATACATTAATATCATTGGACATTTAACAAACAAAAATGGAAATGTACAGTGTAAAGTATTATCACATTACAAATTAGGTAAGAAAACGGCCTATTCTAATTGGGAAATACAAAATAATGATGATAATACAAGCAATGATGCTTATTAATTAAATAGTTCAAATTCAAAAGTTAAACAAAATGAATTATCAAAAATACAATGACATAAATTATGTTAGAATAATAGAGCATTTAAATAGCTATACACATACAGTTGTAAGTGTGACAGAGACAGAGAGATGGGAACAAGAGAGATGATAAAGAGATATCAGGGCAGTGTCTTAACCCTGAAAGGACTGGGCTAATTGAGATATATTGAGGACTGGGGGGGGGGGCATGATGTCCCCCTTCTGATCTCAGCGACCGTTCGTGATACCAGTATTGTGCAGATATTTGGCTTACACATTCCTTACCACATAAACTACAAGCCAGTATATAAAACACAATTTCCAAAAATCATTATTTCTTATTCATTCTGAATATGCAAATTTATTCATGAAAAGCATTACTTGTATATTACCCCTAAAATGACTGGGGGCTGATTCAGCCTCCCCTCAACATATTTCACGATAAATCCCCATGCAAAAAAAAATTTACGCATTGCTCACTGACTTATTACTTTCAACTCTCGCGCAACTTTTGAGACCAAAATTGCAACCACTGGGTACACTGTTCTGAAGTACATGTATGCAACATTTCGTAAGTGCATGCAGACCCAAAATTGCTTAAAACATTAATTTGTTTACAAATCCAACACAAATAGTGTTTTTTGCCAAAATTCATGAATGTATCATTATTTTTCCTTTTACTAATTAAAATCAATTAATTTCATCTTGATTATGATCAAAATAAAGTTCCCAACATGGGGGGGGGTCAAAAAACAAAGAAATACATGTACACATAAGAAATTTAGAAAACAATTTAATACAAAAGAAAATAAATGTGATGTTGAAATTTCTGAAGTAAATTTTATCAGATTCCTATAAAGAGTCGTGAACCAAAAATTAGCACTTTAGGGGACATTATTCACTTAATAATTAAAGTAAAGTTTTGATTTTACGCATAAATTAGCAAAATTAATTAGCAACTAGATTTTAATATGTCATTCGGACAAATTAGATGGTCTGTCTTATCAGATATATTTGATTAACACAGAGATACACAGACAGATATATAGCCAGGCCAATTCAAATGGATTGTGAGATACGAATTAAACCACATGTTTTGACATACGCATAGGGACGTACCATAAGATACCCAGAAGGGGGGGGGGGGGCTGGAAGTTTGGGTTGATGAAATTTTTTTTTCTTTCCTTCCTTCTAGCAAAGTTTTTTATCCTTAGTCCATTGAGACAAGTTTTTTTTTGCCGCTTACAGATGAATAATTAGTGGACCAACTTTTTTTCTCTGATGGTGAGTCAATTTTTTTTTGGTCATATAGCATGTCAAGTTTTTGTTTAAAATAATTTCCAGCCTCCCCCCTGGATATCTAATGGTGCGTCCCTTATATTTCATCAAGGCTCAGTCACAGATTTCCAGACTCCGCCTCCCAATGTCACCAAAAGTACCGTGTGCAGCAAGAAAGCAAAAAGTGTGTGTGTTTAATGCTATACATGCATACGTTTATTTTGGCGGAGCGAACGACACATGCGCACAGCCTGAATGGAGCTGCGCATTGGCCCTATGGTAATTCGGGTTGGCAGGACATGATTTGAACTCCAAAAGTGTCAATGTCCGGGGGAAAGAGATCACTAGTGGCTGCAATCAGGAAAATGCCAGGAATGGCAGTACAGATGTATATCGTCAAGAGGGTCGAACGGAGGAACAGTGGCCAGGCGGAGGGGAAAAGGGAGTCCTTGTGATCTGCAGTTTGTTTTAGGGACTAACTTAAAATATACAAATGTTTATGTGAATGATGTCAGTGCTATGGAGGGTAGAGTGGTGTTTGTTGGAGATGGGGAAGGGAGCCTTCTTCTTCGTCAAGAGCTGCATCGTAGACAGGGTTAATGTCAAAGTTATTGTAAAATATCAAATAATAGGTAGGCCTAAACTCAAGAGTTAAATTTGATGTTTGGTTTAAATGTTTGTGCACGTGCTAGTGTCGTATACATTAGTTTGTATACATCCAGGACCATGGCCATTATCATGGTTTAACTTCTAATTTTAAAGGCATTGGTTAATTAACATTGTTCCCAAGAGCTGCAATTCTTTTAGCTCATCAGAATAACTGATGAGTGATGAGATGTAAAAATGAATATGAGAAAAAAAATTATGCCTCAAAGTTCAAGGATATTAATTTTTGCTTTAAAAGTGTGAAAACCTAAAATTTAACCCCATAGGCTACTTTAGGTATAGAGTCTAGAGGACTACACACATACTGGAAATAGAGTAATCAATAATAACTAGTAAATCAAACAGATTACAAATTTCAATCACAGACATTTTGCAAATGGATATGTGTCTTTTATTATTTTTGCATTTCATTTTTTTCAATCTAGAAAGTGAACATAATTAGACAGGTCATGCTGCTCACTTTTACAATTTGTTAAATCAATTAACCCTTGATACATTTTGGCTGGAATTTTTTTTTTAGTTTTAATAATCAAAATAGGGGTACCTTGAACATATATTAAAAAGAGGATGTACCAGGCTCATCGATCCATTAGGAAAATACAAAGTATTGGGGTTTCACAGGCCTAATTCATTTCCCATAGACTTGTGTGTTAAAGTGGCACTTTAAAAAATTAACAAAAAATGAGGAATTTTGAGGGTTGAATGTTTACTACCAGTGGATAGGATACTGTAACAGTATCCTGTTTATGTGATTTGTTCAATTGAT